>NC_051211.1:52326203-52601203 GCF_015220715.1 Pygocentrus nattereri
ACAGGCTTTGAGGCAATGGGGCAGGGGAAAATGAATAGTAGGTTCTCCTGCTCCCTGATCTCTCAGCGAGGGGGCCGGCACGCTGAGACTTTCAGCAGAGCAGCCGCGGTTGCCCACATAGCACTGCAGCACACAGCACAGCGCACACAGATAAACCATGTCCGTACATGCACACATGCTTATATTAACACACATTACCTGCTTAAAGTCAACATGAAAGCAGATTTTGTTGTCAGTTCATGTTGCTGGACATATTAGGCATAATTCATCATATGATATCAAGCATGATGTATTGTAACATTTGAAATACAAAATCTAATGACTTTATAAAACCTTATTTCCAAGGCTGGCTTTACATGGTGAAAATTTGGTGCAACTAGTCGCATGTTGAGTAACTTGCAGCATAAATTATGTGAGACACTTACACAAAGCAATAAAAAAACAAAGTTGCATGCAATATATTTCAAGGCTGGCTTTACTCGGTGAAACTTTAATGCAACTAGTTGCTTGTTGAGTAACATGCAGCATATATTATGTGAGACACACAAAGCAATAAAAAAACAAAGTTGCATGCAATATACACCGTATTGTCAAGGCTGGCTTTACACGGTGAAACTTTAAGGTAAATAGTTGCATGTTGTGATTTGCTTACAACATAATTTATATGAGACAGTTACACAAAGCGATTAAAAAACAAGTTGCGTGCAGTACCTTTTTCAAACACCACATCTTTTTCCTGTAATCTATAAACTATAGTTTACATGTTTGCAATATTTTTATCGTTTTCATATCTTTTTTTTCCCCCTCATTGCTACTCTTTTTTCTGTATCTATGTATCTGTCACCTTATTTTCAGTGCTGGCTTTACGCAATGAAACTCATGCATGTTGCTTGCAACCTAATTTGTGTAAAACTCATCTGAAAGCAGTTAAAAAATAATATAAGTTGCACGCAATACATTCCATTACCCCACTGCTTCAGTTCATATTTTTCTAACACCGTGTCATTCTTGCTGTAGCATTTATATCATTTTTATTCATTTTTTTCAGCTGCCATTGCTGCAGTTTTCCTATATTTACATATCTGTTACCTTATTTTCAAGGCTGGCTTTACATGATGAAACTTTCATGCAACTAGTTGCATGATGTGAGTTGCTTGCAACATAATTTGTATGAGACAGTTACACAAAGCGATTAAAAAAATGATGATAGATCAAATCATTCTTTTCGTGCAAATATACAGTCTACAACAGCCTGTTGCACGTGTTCGCACTTTCAAGCCCAAACTCCTTAACCCATGATTGGAGATTAATTGGCAATTGCTTTTGCTTCCAATTAGTTCTGACTACGACTCTCTGTATGTGGCTGCAGTCCAGAACAGCTAAAGGGTTGAATTTCATAAACCAGCACATGGAATCTGCAGTCTTTACTGTACTCATCTAAAAATGTAATTGTGAGATGTCTGACGTCCAATTTATTCCCAGTAATCAAGTGTGCATCATTTTGTGCCTATCTAACCTCATCCAAAAATAAATGCTCTTTAATTAAACTGTGAAGATGCTTGTTAGTATCTATTATATTTGGGTTTAAAAGGACTATTGGCTGAAAATTTCTCTGGTACATACTATAGTGGAGCATAACTTTGCTCTCTAAATTTAGAGGCAGTGTAAATGCAGCACAGTCAATAAGCTTTTTAATTTGAGAGTCTGCTGTAGGTGCCTTACAGACACTCTTGTCTTTAACCCCTTAAATGGCCAGGGTTGGCCAGCAGGCCCACAGCTTTTTTTACACGCTTCCATAACCTAACAGTAGCCCAACCAGTTTGCAATGAAGTCCCTGTAGTTATTGAATAATAAGCCTTAGTATGTTAAATGAAGTCATTGAGAGCGGTTCGGTGTGAAATGCTCCGTTCTGGAGAGACGTCTGAAGTCAGAATGGTTCACGGTGGTGATAGGAACCAGACGTCTGAAGAGTTCAACGCATCTGAAAGCAGTGGAATATTTATTATTGTGCAAACTAGTTGGAAGTGTTGCCTGAAGCCTGATTAGAGCTGGGCAACATGGCCAAAAATGTTCTCACAATAAACAAATTTCATATCAGTCGATATCGATCATGGTTTCTTTCAGGTTTGAAGGCTGATTTTTGCTGCTGGGTGGTTAACTGCTGTTTTAAACTATCCTTTATGGTCAGAATATGACAAACACTTCACAAATCTGTCAGTGGATAGTGGGAGAAAGTTTCTGGTCAGCTGTTGTTCCAGCTGTTTTTTGTAACCGTCATAATTTAATAAAGAAAAGGGGGAGAGAGAGCACAGTTGGCCTCGCTCTCTCTGGGTAGGTAGGATGCCCCTCCATCCCCGCCCCCCAATCACTCAACGTGATACTAGTCAGTGAAGGCGTCTGTGAGCTGACGTAACAGATCTGGCGATTGGCACTTTCCTCTGAGCGTGTTCGGCTGTCCAGTGACGTTGTGTGAGCGGCAGCTCTAAAAGAAGCGGTGGCTGGTTTCACAGGTCTGTGGTAGCCTTCACCCTCCTAGGGTTGGTAGCATTGTGTGTGGGGATTCCTAACTAGCAGGTGGAATTAAATAGGGGAGAAAATCGTTTAGAAAAAAGAAAACTTTTAAAGGTGTAAGCAGTGGTGACGAGTGCTCGGCTTTCCAGTCACAAGTGCTAAACTGTTTTTAGTTTCTCAACGATGTCAGCTTAGTACGGACAGCGGACATTAGCTGGCTCGGTAGGTCAGTGATGGATCACACTGCCTTCTTGCCGTCACTCCTACCACTCCTACCTACTCAGACACCAGCTAGCAGATGACTGGATTTCTCTATTCTATCGCAGTAGTTTAAGGGGTGATTATCTAATACCAGGCAAACAAAGTCCACTTAAACTTACAGTTTGTTACAGTAGCTTCAATTCGCCGTGCTGTGTGAGTGACGGAGCGCTGCTTCAAGTTAGCCAACTGCTAAAAACAGCTAGCCTGGAAAGATCTCCCGCTTTCCAATGCCTCACAGCTTCTTCAGTTTATTTATTTTTATTTTCATTGCTTAGAGTTCACTAATACTAAAATATGACTGGGAGGAGCAGACATAATTTAACGCTGCTAAGGCATGTTAGGAAAGACGTTCAGACCTTGCAAAAGTATGTTTGGTCACTCGTTTCACTCCTTGACCCCCCTCCTTATCCAATCGTGTCAAAGTAGTGTCGCTTTCCTTGCAGTAGAAAACACCACCAGATCTGTCGTTAAACGTGGAAGTGTGAGAATGGTGTATTATATCGAAAAAAGGTCTTACTGTTCTATCGAGGAAAGTTCTATTGCATTAATTATCATTATCGTTTTATCGCCCAGCCCTATGCCTGATGCATATGATGGAGGATGTTGTAGACATAAAGAAGATGGTTATATATGGAACCATGAACACTCAAAGAACCTTTTGCATGATTAAATGTGGCTTTTCACCAAACAGGGTTCTTCTATTATAACAAGCTTGACATTGTAACGATAGAGGACCTTCTCCGTTGATCTTTCACGATGCAAAAAACCCTTTAATCATGCAGAGGGTTTTTTTGAGCGTTCATGGTTCTATATAGAACCGCTTTATTAACTGAAGAACCCTTGAATGACTTTTTAAAGAGTGTGCTTAAACTTATTTTCTCATATTCTCCTCTTTTTTACCATTAGAAGACACATGTGGGTTCACCGGTGGGTTTGGATAGTAAATAAAATGGATTTGTGTTGTAGTCATGGCGACCCCTGGTTCCCGTCGCCAGCACTGTAAAGAAATCTGAGTCTGTTTGTTTCTTTAGAGTAAATCATTTCAATCATTTCACGTCAGATCACTGTATTTCGGGAAATTCCCCTTTGCATGAGTTTGATAACCATCCTCAATACCTTGTGGATCCCAGAGGCCAGAAACTATATTCAACCACATATTCCCCCTTATGATATTTGCACTTTTTAATCAAGCCATGTCATATACAGCCTTATCTATAACTGGGTCCTGTCTGCTGAGTTTGCTTATAAAGGAACCTTTAATTAACTAGCACATACTGAGACTCCAGTCCTCACGCTTTATCTCTACCTGACTGTCAGCTGCGTGTGTTTGAATGCGTTTTTGTATCTTTCTGAGAGACCTGCAGTGATGGATCCCCCTCCTCAATGAAGATAGCACTTCAAGTGGACAGATCGGTTTGACTCTCCACTCTCCTGCACCCTGTTTAGCAGCTCCTGTGTGTCAGTTAACCTTGCTGTAAATATGCTGATGTGCTGTAGCTTGTGATTGTGAAAGAGGAAGACCTTCACAAGGTCAGAAAGAGGCTGCAGAGAGTTTCAGGTAGTCAATGCCCATCACCGTCCCTTCTGTCTCATTGATTTACCCCCACCCATACTCTTATCTGTTAGTAGTCACTCTGCACCCGCATGCGTCCCTGTGTCTCATTGACTAAAAGGGCTCTTATATGAGCAGTGGTGCCAAAGTCTCTCTGCTTTTGCTCTGCTGTAGTGTAATTTATGGCCATTGATTCACACACGTACACGCATTGTGGTGCAGAGTGCAGAGACAGGCTCACAGCCCGGCCATCCATTCCTTTCACTCCAAGGCCGCCTGACCTTTTTAAAAGACTACTCGGTTTATTCTGATTTACACTGTCTGAGATTCCTAACAGCTGTGCTGAAGAGAGAGTGTCTGTTGTATGTTGATTACATATAATGAATATAATTAATATTGAATAAAATTAATATAATCAACTGAAACTCTGTATAGTTCTAGTATGGAACAGACCTAATAGTTAAGATAGATTAGATAGATTAGATTAGAAGTCTTTAAATACAATTCAGGAAGGTCCTGTTAGAGAGAGTATCCTCAAGCAAAGGTCCGGAACATCATAATGTCTAACTGTGATTCAGTGCCATGTACTGTTTACTGAAGTAGCCTAGTAGGTATATCAGCATCATATACAGTCAACAACTGAATGTCGAATCAAATAAAGTACAATTCAGTCAAATTTCAACAGCATTTATTGTCTTTTTCCTTTTTTTTAGAGCATGTCATGTAAATTAACTTCCCTCTGACTCACTTCCTTCTCTGACTGCTGTTTCTCTCCTCGTCCCTCCCGTGTGGCGTCACTCACTCGAGTCTCAGTGCTCATCGTGCACAATGCACAGATCTGATTGGCTGAGTCGCGTCACGTGTGATATTTACAACGCATGTGATTGATCTTTGAGTCTCCGACTGCTAAAGCTACTGTAAAGGCTAGAAAAGTTGCCTCGATTAAAATAGGACCACCCCATCAAAATCATATAGTTCTCCATAGTTTATCAGTTATAGGTCCAGATCCACATAGGACAGCGTCTGGGTCCAGACTCAGACCGCGGTCCGCCTTTTAGTGACCTCTGGATTAGTTAATAGATAAAACAGAGCTATTTATGGGACAAGTTTGTATTTGTTAGTGCAGTTTAAAGAAATACTTCAGTGAAAAATCTAATTTATGTAATTTAGCACATAAATGTCAATCAGCCAAGACGTGTCTGGCATCTACGTTTGCTTCTTTAAACCTGGAGCTACCAGGCTAACGTTGCTAACAAACCCTAGAAATAAACAATTTAATTATTGTTTTGTTGATTTTCTAAGTCAAAAAAAGTAGATAGTGCTCTACAGTGAGCACACTTAAATATACCATATTTCTGCAAATTGTAGTGCGCAGTTGTAAAATATGATAATTCGGCAAATAAACAGTTGTAGTGCATTAAAATGAGCAGAAATGTGTTCCCTATAAAATATGTGTTCACTTATTTTCACTCAGAAAATCAAGAAAACATGAATCTGACCAGGGCGCTAAAACTGCATGCAGCGGTGTTGTTACAACCCTATGTGATATGTTTGTGTGTGTGCATTCAGGTGCATCTCCGGGCTCAGACACCCAGGTGAGCAGTCGAGAGCACATCCTGCAAACCCTCTCCGACCTTTCCAGGTCCTTCCAGGACATTGCTGACCGCTGCCTGCTCGTGCTGCACTTAGAGGTCAGGTAGGTCCAACCAGCTCTCCTCATCCAGACAAAACCTCAGGCTCAACCAAAGCACTGAAATTTTACGTTTACATTTATGGCATTTGGCTGACGCTCTTATCCAGAGCGACTTACAGTTTGATCATTTTACACAGACAGGCCAAGGTGGTGTTAGGAGTCTTGCCCAAGGATCTTATTGGTATAGTGCAGGGTGCTTACCCTGGTGGGGGATTGAACCCCAGTCTACAGCATAGAAGGCAGAGGTGTTACCCACTACACTAACCAACCACCACTTACATGAAATCATGTAAGCATTCCTGGTCCGCTGAATTGTAGGGCCTGACCGAAATATTTAGTGTCTGATGAGCAAATAATTCCAGTAGCAATATTGGCCATGATAATTGGACATGGTCAGAAATTAAATAGATTCCATATTTATTCATATTTAAACTGCTTTTCTGGCTAATATGATCGTCAGTCTTATAGTCAGATATACTCACTAGGTATTAAATAAAGTAACTATTGTAGTGCCGGGGCTGAGCTTACAAGCTATATATATACATATATATATATATATATATATATGTATGTATATATATATATATATATATATATATATATATATATATATATATATATATATATATAAACTTTACAAGAGAGGGAACAAAGTAAGTTTAATGTAAGTCAACAGAACCAGACTTATTGCCAAGTCATTTTGGGCCGTTTCCTTTGGACAGTTCACCATGAAATTTACACACAACATAAAAAGCAACAGGCATTAGCACCCTTAAAAAATAGTACCTGCTCTGGTCCGTGGGGGGGACCACTGATGAACAGGGTAAAAGGGGGCTAACAAAGTATGCACAGCATCCAGAGAACAGATGGACTGCAGTCTGTAACTGTAGAACTACAAAGTGCAGCTATACAGTAAGTGGAGCTGATAAAGTGGACAATGAGTGTAGAAACAAGGAGGTGGTCAGAACGTTACTCCTGATCAGTGTAAATATGTAGTTGATTGTGAAATGCCATGTAGCATCAGTAGCAACATTCTAATCAAATTATTATTCAGAAGGAAAGACCAAGGCTTGGCCATGCATATGGACTGGTCATTCTGCATGACCCTGAAAATAGAGGTCCAGCCAGTGCTCTTGTCTTTAAAGATGCCCCAAGTCCATTAACTGCTCCTCATATTACATAAAGTATCCGGTCAGTGCACTCACACACAGCTCCATTATGTCTCTATATCTAAGCCCTTAACTCAGGTCTCTTAGCCCTCGAGACCCTGCACTGTTTCTCTGTGTGTCTTTGTTCTTCTGAGCAGCTTGAACCCTGAAAAAACAATGTTTCTTCCACTAAAAGAATTATGTGCGGGAACCAGTTAGCATAAACTTTCTCATATAATACAGATGGTCTCTGCTAATGTCCATTTGTCATTAGCAGCGTTATCCTTTTTATTTTATTTTATTTTTTTTTAGCTAAAGCATTGCTTTCAGCAAGTCTTAATAGCCACCTCTTGTCTTTTCCAGATTGCTCACAGATATTGTTTAGTTTATGCACTCCTATTTTATGAGTTGGAAACAGTAACTCCTTGCTCTCGTGCCACGCATTATTGACTTTTCCCATCAAGCAAATTTCCCCTGACAGTGCTTGTGAGTGAATTAAGCCAGGGGAGGAGAGGATGGAGGCTTTATGGTTTGGTGGCAGAGTGGCGGCACTCATAGGTTTTTAATGGTAGTGGAGGCTTGGGCTATTTTATGGGAAACTGATGAACGTGTAACTGGAGGCAACCATTGTGGAGAGCTTTCTCTCTGTCTCTCTGTCTCTCGCTCTCTCTCACTTTGTCATATCTGTCTCTTGGAGAGTCAGAGATTCTTCAGGCACTCTTGGAATGTTTTCCCTGCAGTCACAAGTATGTATTCAAAGGCTGCGTTAAGAGAATTCTGAGGGAAACCCCGTCATACGGTCATAAGCCCTTCAGTAATCTTGCTGTCAAAACATCCCGTTTTTCAGTGACTGAAATGTTGAGTCATTGTGCCTCTTTGTCTGGATGCATTCTCTTCTCAGAGTTCACTGCTTCCACCACCTCATCCCGCTGGCCAAGCAGGGCAACTACGCCATCGTGGCAAACGCCACCAGCATGGACTACGACCCCCTGGTGGTCAAGCTCAATAAAGACATCAGTGCCATCGAGGAGGTGATGGGGGCCGCGCTGCAGCAGCACAAGTTCCAGTACATCTTCGAGGGTGAGTGTGGGAGTTCGACAGGGACATGATTGATATATTTTATGGCCATGTGAAATCACAGCAGGACCCTTTCTCTAGGCCAGGAGTTCCCTTAGTAGTAGTCATTAAGGGGCTGTTCTCTGAGAAAAGGAGGTTGATGTAAAAGTCATCAAACCTCCACCCTTTCATTTATTTAATGTCCAGTCAAAATGACCATTCAGTACAAGCTATTCCTTTTTCAGTGCCAGACAAAAAAAGCAGAAAAGGCTCAATGTAGTGCGTCCACTCTTTATTAGAGCTTCCATCCTTTTTCAGGAGACTGCAGAGGTTTTTCCAACGTTCAGTCTTAAAAGTTGGTTATATTTTCTGCTTCTCACAATCCAAGTTACCACATTCAGTGGTGTTGAGGTCTGGACTCTGAGGTGCTCAGTCCATCGTTCAGCTTCTTTGTTTGATGTGTCCGTCTCCTTTTCTCAGTGAGGTTCTTCTTGATCAGCTACACGTCCTTTCAGACCCACAGTGCTGAGTGGTCTTCTCACGGTGGAAGGATGGACAGAAACACCTGTGGATGTTTTCAGATCTGAAGCAGCTTGATGTTCTCCTCTCTCTCAGAGATGAAAGCTTTAAGTGCTGTTTATCTGATGGGGCAGATTTGGGGTCTAGCAGGTCTTCCAGGTGATTGTTAGGAGTCTCGTTTTCTTTGTAGCTTTTAACTCTTAACCTTAACCTTAACTTAACCTTATGCAGGTGGATTACTTTGTATATATTATCCTCAGAAATATCTCCTGAAAAAATAATTACCTTGTATTTAAAGGCTTCTTTTGCTGGAAATTCAGTAAATGAAGGGCGGTCTCTGACTATTGTACAGCGCTGTACCTCTGAAAATTGCAATCTGCTACCAATATTGTGAATATTGTAAGTCTGGTTCTTCAGAATCCATTTGTTTCTTGACCAAAGAAACGTGTGACTGTGATGCAATAGGTTGGACGTTTCTTTGTAATTAAGATGATTTAGTCCTTTAGTGCTGAGTATGATCAGTTCAGAGTTAAATACACGTCTTGGGGCAGAATAACAGTGCAATTTCTCACATGTAGCGAATGTATTATACAGATATTAAGTTGGGAATTACTACTAGGCTGATTTTAATGATGTAACAGCTTGAAGGGGCCATATTTTAGAAAACTCTGTAAAGAGAAGTCTGTAAAAACAGAATGACAGCTGCCATGTATACGAGTGTTTGAAGTACATTCCAGGTTTGGTGCAGTTCTAAAGTGGCTCTAGATTCTGGCTGCAAACTGGCTGATAATCTGTAGCATTTCCTTTCCAAAAACGTTTCATTTCAATGTGTTAGCGGGCCTGTTATGTAGTGAAGCTCCAAAGGAGTCCCATTTTTATGTTATAGCCTTATCAAAACTTTCCTTTTGGCCCCATTTTGAAGTAAGGCGAGCCTAATGCGGTCTGAACCCTGTGCTCTCCATATCCGACGGTTCCATCTTTTCAGCAGTCATCAACATGGAAGACGTCCAACTTCATTATCAGACTTATTTTAACCAGACGGCACAAATGTACCTAACAGAGTTCTGGCATTAGCATCACGCTGCTTCTCTCTGTGTGTGCCCTGCAGGTTTGGGCCACCTGATCTCCTGCATTCTGATCAACGGGGCTCAGTACTTTAAGCGCATCAGTGAGTCTGGCATTAAGAAGATGTGCAGGAACATCTTCGTGCTTCAGCAGAACCTCACCAACATTACCATGTCGCGGGAAGCGGACCTGGACTTTGCGAGGTAACACGGGCCCTTTTTTTCCTGCAGGAGCCTTGAACAGGTTTCTCCATCCAGGTTAAAGTCTTTTAAATCTTATACAATCACACATAACATGGTAAATAATTTGCATACATCAGTTGAAGTTTTTTTGTAAGTAGCTTTATCTTGCTCTTGTGCTCCACACTCTTGAAAAGATGGTTCTTTGAGGGATTTTTAGTAAAGAAAATGGTTCCACACAGAACCGTGAACACTCAGAGAACCCTTTGCACATTGAAATGGTTCTCCAGATTGGTAAAGAATGTGCTATAGATAGTTCTATATAGAACCTTTTTAAAAATGACTATATCACATCAAAAAGGGTTCTTCAGTTGTTATGATCAAGCTTCTGCAAAGTTTCTGTAGCAAATAAAAAGGTTCTATAAAGAACCCTTTACATAAAAAAGGAAAAAAAAAGTTCTATATAGCCCCCAGAAGGGGTTTTCAATTGATATAAGGCCAAGCTTGTAACAATAGGAGAACCATTTTTGCTGCTATATAGAACCCTGTTTACAACACATTTCACATCGTCTAGAGAACACTTTCACAATGCAAAGAACCTTTTAATCATGTAAAACGTTCTGTGAGTGTTACATATTGAACAGTTTTCTAAAGAACCCTTGAAGAACCTTCTTTTTTAGATGTATGGGCAGCTCTCTCAATGTTGCTTTGACATCAAAACAATAGAAGAACCCTTTTGGGTGCTATATAGAACCCTTTTTGAAAAGGTTCTACATAGAACCATCTACAGCACATTCTCCAACATTCTGAAGAACCTTTTCACCATGTAAAGAGCACTTATCATGCAGCAGGTTCTTTGATTCTATATAGAACTATTTTGTTCAGAACCTGAAGAACCGTCCTTTATAAGGGTGCATGATGTATGTGTACACAGTATGTCCTGTGAGTTCGAGTGTCCAATAAATGACCCATGCAAACGGCCAAAATCCCCTTTCGATTTAAACTGGCCAGTCCTCATTTTGGGCTTGCTTGCATAGGCACATGGTTAATGCTCACACAGCTGTGTTTCCTGTGGGGTCTTAAATTGAGTGAAAGCTAACAACCAAGCAAAAGCTACCTTAATAACTGGAGCTGGTTTGTTTCATTTGACCTTCCAGCCGGCTACACCATACATGTGTATATTAGGGATATGACAGAGTGATTGAAATAGTTCTAAATGTTTTTAAAAATTAAGAGCAAATGATGATTTTTGACATGCAAGTGTTAATATTATACATTCTCAAAGGAGCTATGAGATGTCTAAACTAGTCAGAGCTTTAGGCTTTAGGCTCACACAGCAGGTAAAAGTGGCCCAAATCGGATCTTTTTCTTCACATGGGAACAGATGTGTTCTCTGTCAGTGTGAAGAGCAAAAACACACTGAATCTGACATTTTCAATTCCAATTTGAGATGCTTTCATATGTGGTTCTGAAATCTGAAACGGCAGTGCGACTCTGAACAGCCAGATCAGAATTCATGTGACTGTTACGTTAATCCAGCTCCACATTCATCATAATTTCACGCTGCCGAGGCCTCAAATATTTGGGCAAATGTTTCTGTCCAAAAATTTAGCAAAGACTTATCCAAACCGCTTGGTGTTTGAGGAGATTTAGAAAGAAATGGCCATAGGAGAACCTTTACCTTTACGGCATTTGGCTGACACTCTTATTCAGAGCGACTGACAATTTGATCATTTTGCACAGGGAGGTGAAGGCGGTGTTAGGAGTCTTGCCCAAGGACTCTTATTGGAATAGTGTAGGGTGTTTACCCAGGTGGGGGATTGAACCCCAGTCTACAGCGTAGAAGGCCTGCAGAAAACAAGGCTGCATTGCAAAGAAAAGTCTGAAAGCAAAGTTTAAAGAACCCGAGGACACGAACCAAAGACGTGACCGTGCCCTTTTTACGGCGAGTTCGAACACGTGAGCCCAGCTGTCAGTCATTGAAGCTTCGTGATGGCTCCTGCAATAAAGCTGATCCTCCGGTAGTGACTGGCGTCCGTTGGCAGTTATGATTGTTTACCTCCGGATGAGCCACGTGAAGCCACATGAAACACTGTTCTTTTGTGCATGTGGGTTGGTTTAGGAGCTGATCTGTTCATAATAATTTTGCATACAGACCACATTAAAAAGTGAACAGCCAAACAGAAAAATTTGAATTTGGTGAGAAAATCAGGGGCGGCACGGTGGCGTGGTGGGTAGTCGCCTCACAGCAAGGAGGGCCTGGGTTCGATTCCCCAGCCGGGCGGTCCTCTCTGTGTGGAGTTTGCATGTTCTCCCCGTGTCTGCGTGGGTTTCCTCCGGGTTCTCCGGTTTCCTCCCACAGTCCAAAGACATGCAGTTAGGCCAATTGGACGTGCTAAATTACCCCTGGGTGTGAGTGACTGTCTGTCTGTCTGCCCTGCGATGGACTGGTGACCTGTCCAGGGTGTATCCTGCCTTCCGCCTGAAGACTGCTGGGATAGGCTCCAGCACCCCGCCACAACCCTGACGGAGAAGCGGCTTAGATGATGGATGGATGGATGAGAAAATCAGACTTGGGCCACGTTTACCTGCTGCGTGAATGTTGCCTTTGTTAGAGTTTCTTATCTATTTTCCTCCAATGAAGCATAGAAAGACCACTGCAGCCGTCTAAAGGCTACCACACACCAGAGGAGATGCTCCACGTTGCACCCCCAGGGGGTGTCGCCGGGTAGGACATATTACAAAGCACAGCTAGAGCACCTAGTAAGCATCACAAAAAGTGCAGATAAATATTAAGCTTAAGTTCATTTTACTCTCTTCTCATAAATATAGATGTAATGGAATAAGTCAACAAAATGGAATTCATTTATCAAGTTTGGGAACAGCTAACAAACTCTTCACCAACTTTTTTGGCCTAAAAGGTGAAGTTAGTAAGGTTAGCTAAGCTATTAGAAACAGACAATTACAATTTATTTATTTGTCTTATAGACTTGAGATTGACAGGTTTCTTGGTGTTATTCCAATTTTAAGCCACATGTCAGTGTCAAGTCACATGTCAGTGTACAAAGGGCTGTCAATCAGGTCTGCTTATTAGAGGACAGTTCTCAAGTCTGATTAGGAGTTTCATTATGTTTCAAGCTTGTTGTGTTTTATTCAGTATTGCTTGATATTTAATGTAACTCGGTTTTACTATCAACATTTTTTTCACTGGGTTGATTTCAAGCTGTTATTAACATTGTTAAATCATGTATTTGTTTGTGGTCATAGCAGCAGAATCTTATTATCAGAACTTTATTTATTTACTGGAAGTCAGGCTGATGGGAATCTCTCTCTCTCTCAGCCTGTGCGTGTCCTTGAGTTCTTGTGTGGGAGGTGCAGGTGTTGATTTAAATTATAGTGCATTGTTTATTCACACCTGGCATCTGTGATTGTGATTTTGCTGCACTCTCTCTCATTTCATAATGCACTAATTAGGCCCATGCATTTAAACAAACATTTTTTGAAACCTTAATGTTTTCTATGTGAGCTTAAGTCTCACACTCACATAATTTACAGACTTGCACGTTCACGCACACCGAATACGGAGGACGATAATGAAACACAAATAGGGGCAAACAGGAAAGAGTGCCTTTTTTATTTTCTTGCTTTTTAGTCTGACTGTCACCACCCGGTAGGGCTGCTTGATAAATTGTATTTTTATCTTTATTATATTTATGAGTTTCTGCAATAAACACATGATTAAGGGCTGCATGGATAGAGTGGAATTTACTTCACATGCCGTGCCAAAGTGACGTAATAACATTGGTGAGGCCTTAGAATCCTCAAATGCTTCTCTGCACTAACTCTGCTCCTGACATTTGGCTTTACAGCCCAAAAGGGACTCTCATCACAACATGATAATCGCACTGTGTTATGTGTGAAATGCATGGACTGTATAGTAAAATGTATGAAGCAGTAATGCACTGCTGTTGAAACAAAACCTTGGATCTCCAGTTTTTTAATTTTTCTCTGAAAATATGAAAATGCCTGTTGCCTCTTACTTTGTGTGTAAATTTCATGATTAATAGACCAAAATAAATGGTCCAAAATGACTTGTAAACAAGTCTGGTTCCATTGACTTACATTAAAAGTATATTTTTTCCTTCTCCTGTAAAGTTACCATTTTGGAGATGCAAGGTTTTGTTCCAACAGCTGTGAATGGCTACTGTCACAACAAACTTGCATCACCATAAGGAGCTTCTATAGTGAAAACTGAATTGAGTTTAAATGATAAATTATTAGTTGTTCAAATATAAATTATTAGTTGTTCATGGAATGCTGACTGTTTTTATACTAAACCCTCTTTCGGAAGTCACATTTCGCAGGCTTCAGATTCTCCACAAGGGGTGCCATTTTCAGCTAAATAGCTTTTTTAGCTTTTTAATGCTATTTAAAATGTGCTTGCAATTCTGATATAAGTAGCTTTTAGTATTTTATTTTGTCATTTTTGCTGTTACAGGAGAGGTTAGTTAAATGTAAAGAAAAAAAACTGTTCTTAAGACAGTAAAGAGGCTTTTTTTGCTTAATACTAATTTATTGTTCTCATTTAGTCATTGTGATATCCAACAGCTTCATCAAACATCACGTTTAAGGTCGATATCGTGCAGCTCTACCACAGTTTGTTGTCATTACTCAGGATCATTTCTCCAATGTGTTTTCAGTTTGAAGAACAGAGAGTGTCCATGTTTACTTGCTTGTGTGGTAGGCTGGTTGTAAAGAGCAGAGCAGCTCATTGAGAGAGACAGAAGGATATATGGACTGAAGGAGGCAGAAACGGAGAGTCACCCATGAGGAAGAGGGGGAATCATTGGCTGGACTCCCATTGAATGCTTGCTCTGGGCAACTGGGCCAAGGACACAATAATAGCCATCGATTGGAGTTCAGACTGAGGAGAGTTGCAGCACTTAAAGCCCAGCAGTTCTCTGAATGATAAAAGGCTTTGGAAACAGTGACATCTAGTGGTGAGAAGCGTACATGTATGGCAAGAAAGGGACTGCGGATGATGTGCTCGGAAAGGTGCGGTACGCAGATATCGCTGCTTAATTGTGTGCAAACAGTGTAGTGTGTACCAAGATGATTGTGTGAGGGTCTGAAGTCTCGGCCACGCTGTAATCAATCTGGCATTAAGACTGTTTGTCTTAAAATGACCTTGGACCTGGTATGGGTCCCTGAGCTCCAGAGAGATGGAGAGCTGAAGAGAAACCTATTGCAGCTACACACACACACACACACACACACACACACACATATACAGCCACCATCTGCTCAGAGCCTCATACAGTCCCAGAGTCCTGTAGGTGTCTTAGTAATGTCTGATCAACGTCACCTGAATCTGGCGGGAGGCGGTGTGTTCGTGTGTTTTCCATTTTTTTCTTCACTCTGCTCTGCTGCTTCTAATTTACAAGGCTGCAGATAGAGGGGAGATAGGATGGATAGATCAAAGATAAACAAAAAAACAGAAGGGATCGATACGGTGAACTCTGTCACCGCATTTTCTCCATCTCTCTCACAGCCCATCAGTGCATTTGTGCATGCACAAACACCCAGAGACAAGCCAACGTGCTCTTATACCAGTAGCTTGTAACGAGAACGTCTGGGGCAGGGGTCGGCAACATGCAGTTCTTTTACTCTCCTGTTGCAGCTCCACAGCAGAATTAGATCTGTAGGTGAAACTGAAATAATCCTCCTTTATAATAAAATAAAGCTCTGCTGATCATTCAACACAGTTTAACAGTAAATGGTCTTAAACGTTTGAGTTAATGTAGAACTGCTGATTCACCCTTTAACCCTAAAGATCAGCGCAGGCGGCTGGTCACCATAGCAATGCAGATAACAATCTCATCTAGCCAGTAGATAACAAAATGGCAAAGAGAAAGATTCCAGAGACAGTCCCAGCAGTCACTGGTTGGAAGGTAGGAAACACCCTGGAGAGGTCACCAGGGAAGACACCTATGTTCTCACACACCTAGGGGCAATTTAGTGTCTCCAGTTCGCCTGACTGCATGTCTTCGGACTAAGGAAGGAAACTCACACAGACACAGGGAGAACATGCAAACTCCACACAGAAAGGACCCTGGTTGCCCGGCCGGGGAATCGAACCCAGGCCTCTCTTGCCGTCAGGTGACATGACAGTGTAACCAGATTTTTTTTTTCCTTCTTGTAATCAAGCTAATATTACCATAAGACCGCTATGTTATTATCATTTACAACCTGTCTAGTGTTGATTAGCTACAACAACATAGTGCAGCTCGGTAGCTACCACCTTAAACTGGAGACTCGGTAATATGTATCGAATCTCAAACAGTACAGCTGTCCATTGTTCTTCCTTTACATATTTTGATGAAAACAAATCATATTGAATGTGATGCTCTATAAAGCCGATCCAGCCTCTCATCAGTTGTTAGAAAAGACTGTATTTGTGGGCGGACCACGGATCAGTCGATACGCATTGTACCCTGCTCTACTGAATACTGAAAAAAAATCCTTTTTTCATGCTGATCTTTGGACAGCTTGGACACACGGCTATGGAAAGCAACCCCCCCCTCCTGTCTGTATTGACATGCGGTGCTGCCCCCGCGGGTGAGCGAAGGCTGCAGATCAATGAGGAAGAGGAGCGTCTTCTCTATCTCATGCCTCTGCGCCACATTATCAGCTATTCACTCTCGCCACACTACATTACCATTCTGTTGGTAGCAGCACTTTTTTTCCCCCTTCTTTTTTTCCTGCAGACTTGCCCCTGCGGTGTGAGGAGAAGGAGGGGCGGGGGTGCTCTCTGCTGCTTCTGCTGCCTGGGGGATGCAGGCTTTGGTGGGTTAGTTTGAGGGAACACTCTGCTTTGGGCTTTTGGAGGATGTTTAGCCATGAGGCTGCAAACGTAGGCCGCTGGGGGGGAAGAGAGATTATGATCACAAATGGTGGGCTGAGTGAGGAGCTGTGTGTGATATGGTTGTTGTAAGTGCTGTAGCACATTGGCACTGGCTGTGCAGGGATTTAACTATGAGGATGCGGAGGAGGAAAGTTACTGGAATTCAAGTATGACGCATGCAAGACGGTGAGGACTAATTAAAGTTTACCTTGAAAAGTCTGTGTGGAAAGTTGCAGATATATGGATGAAAGGTTTCTATTATAACTGCTCTATAACTCCACAGCATCACATTCATGTGAGGAGTGATAACATGTATTAACTTCCAAAATGTCTCGGAAATCAAGAAGTGCCCCAACAATATTTTAGAATTTATAAATAGCTTCTCATGTCCACCTTATAGTATTTCAGTCTACACTATTTAAGTTTATATAAGCTCACAGGACAAAAAAGTGGGCACCTGTGCCTGAAACATACCTCGTACCATGTAGTACCTCCATGAGCATTGAATAACAGCTGTGATTCGATTTGACCTGCGCTGGAGATGTTTCTGGATGTAGGCAACATCAGTGTTCAGCCACTCTTGCATCAAAGAATTGCGCAACGCGGCCAGATTTCATAGATGACTTCCCTGGCGTCTTACTCGCTGTTCCAGGTCTCCCACAGATTTTCAAGAGGACGTTTTTAGTCATGAACAGTCCAATTTATGTCTCTTTGCCCACTGTAACTGCACAACTTTGTAAGCAGAAGTGAGCAAAGGCCCCTTGCGTGCCACTCTGCTCCATATGTCCATGGTGTGCAGTTCCCTGTGGAGTGTTCTTTCATAAATTGGTTGTGAAGAACCTGCGTTGGCTTCTAGAAGCAATTCTTGCCTGAATGTGAAGCTATATTATTATTCACGAGCCGTGAGACACACCGGCGGTCCCTCTCTGTCAGTTTCATCTTTTATACACAATTCTAACGAAAAATTTCCTGTAGACTGGGATTTTTGCCACTGCTGGTTGACCCGTACTTCGATACACCAGCTAATTCAGCTACTTACTTCACGCTGTGGCCTTTGGCGGCCAAATGCAATCATTCGCCAATCATTACCATCTGCTCTGCAACCCATTTTCCACATGTCAAACGAGACATTCACTGCACTGTACCACCTTTTCTCAATCTATAAATCCCATCACACCCCACAGGTATTTAGATATCCTTGTGCAGCGCCATCTGCAGGAGCCGGAAGTTACTACCACCTTAAACATGCAACGTGACTAATTTATTGTCTGTGGAGCTTATATATGAACGTAATATAAGAATAAATACATTCTAATGAAACCTGTGTGCATCCATATAGCTATAACACAGTTTACCCCCTTTTACCATAAATCTTTATCTAGGGTCAAATTTAGGCAAATAAGACTTGCAGTTAATTAGGCAAAAGAATGCAGTTAATCAAGCTTAATTGCTTTAATCGCTTGACCGTCTGATGTTTGTAATACATATGAGACGTGCATTCGACCACACATGCCTGCTGTCTCTACGTTGCTCTGTTACTTGTCTGTCCTCTCTGCTGGCTGTGGTTAGATATTGCCCAGCCGGGTAAAACCCGCAGTTGTTTGACTGGTGGCAGAGGGCAGAGGGCAGAGGGCAGAGGGCACAGCTCCCAGAAACGTCTGTCTGGCAAATGTGCCTGAGGAGCCTTCCGGAAAACAGCATTTAGCTGCCGTGTCAGGGTGATGGCCCAGTCTGTTTACACACCACAGCTCCCCAGCACACCTGATAACTACAAAACGGAACAGCAGCTGTGCCTGACAGCACAGTGATGTGTGTGTACTTGTGTGTGTGCCCGCCTGTTTTGAGGCAAGGTTTTCATGGCTGTGTATTTTCATCCCTCGTCTTCGCTTCATGGTGATGTCTAAGAAAACAGGCCGAAAGACTTCCAGCTTCCAGCTGTGGCACTCGCGATCGTGTGTAAACCTGACACATCACTCTTCTATGTCTTTAAATGGATGAGTAAGCAACACTCAAACATTAATGAGGATATTGCCCACATTCTATTTGACCAGGGGTGCCCAATCATTTGCATACAACTGTTTTTTTTTCTCTATTTTTTAGATGATTGTATGGCTGTATATATTTTCTCATAGAACTCATGCAGCTCAAGACTCACTCTACCAAAATGCACCTCAGAGCTCCACAGGAGGTCATTCTTACCTGTGGCCATCAAACTCTATAACTCCTCCCTCAGGGTGTGACTCACAAAACTCAATACGAAACTGTTCATATGTGCAATAATAACAATTGTGTGTGCAAAAACTCAGAGGGACACTAACTTAATTTAAATAATTGTAACGGCTTTATACCTGATGTTTCATATTACTATCACAATCACCGCCACCTTACTATATTCATAAGTACTTAAATCTGGTGTACATACTGTAAATTTCTCTATATTGTCTTAAATTATTAGTAAAGTGTTTATTTTTACATAAACGGCTGCAACTGTACAACTGCAATTTCCCCCTGGGATCAATAAAGGAATCAATCTGAATAGTGTCCTAAGGTGTGAAATGAAATTTGAGTTATTTTGAGAGCACTACAAATTCCAACAGTGCGCTCGAAGAGATACAGAGTGCCCACCGTAGATCACTACCATAGCTGAATGCTGAATGTGTACCACCATGCAGAGGCTTTAGCAATGCTTTCATTGAAAATGAACACAGAGAGGCCGGGTGACCGGGGTCCTCTCTGTGTGGAGTTTGCATGTTCTCCCCGTGTCTGCGTGGGTTTCCTCCGGGTTCTCCGGTTTCCTCCCACAGTCCAAAAAGACATGCAGTCAGGCCAATTGTGTAAAATGATCAAATTGTAAGTCGCTCTGGATAAGAGCGTCAGCCAAATGCCGGTAATGTAATGTAATGTAATGAAAATGAAGCTTCTCTCAACTCTCTGGCGGAACATAAAATCAGCGGCTCTGTACAGTTAAAAACAAAGGCCCGAATGTGTTCACTGCCTTATGCTCATCTTACAGCGAAACCACTGAAAGGTAATGGTTACTGCAGTCATGGCCTCAGGCCTTATTCACACATGCTTGTGCTGCAGATCGGAGCAGTGAGAAAGATACAGAGACATTCCTGTTTCCAGATGGACAAACGGTCACATCAGTCACTCTGCACAATAATAATAAATAAATAAAAATAATTTATAAATGTACACTGTATATTTGTTTGTCCTCAACTGCATTCTGGCAAAAGTTTTAAACCAGATAGACCAACCGGGAAATCTGTCTGCAGCACAGAATGTTTCACTAGTATTTCGTCATGAATTAAATTAAATGTAAAATAAAATAGCTTTTTTAAGCTTGTATATGGTTTTCTTTTTTATTGTCACTGATTTTCTTGGCTTATCTTAGTGTATGTTGTGTGGTGGAAAAAATCTACACTGGGTCGACTGTCTGTACACGGCTGTTGGTTGGAACACTCTGCCGCTTCGCCGGTTAACATGGGCGTCCCAGTATGTGTGAATCTGGCCTAAGAGTTAAATGTGTGGCCTAGACAAGTTTTTGTCGTGGACTTTACGAAATGGTACGCTACGTATAAAAGCCGACACTTCACACAAGTACGTGAATGCAAACCCAGTATTACACGTTAAAACAAGGGGCACTATAGCAACAGTCAAGCCTGGCCAAACTGCCTTGTACCTACAGCAGACTTTCACTGAGTTCCCAGCTCCAGCCCTGCAACACCTGCACTGCACAACTGTGGTTCCCCTGGTTAAAATACCTGATATTATTGGCTAATTGATCCCTTCTTGAGCTGAACGAGGTATGGACAGCAGAGAGAAACACTAAACTATACAGTGCAGTGGCTCCAAACCTGGAGTGAAAACACTGAATTAAAGGTCTGTGTGTCTCTCGTCTCTCAGCTTCTGTCGCGTCTTGCAGGTGAATCATTCACAAAGCACAGCAAATTGAAGGCATATCGCTATTCGGGCACTCCCTGATTCCTCCTCAAATTGACGGCAACTATACAGTGTGACGTCATGCGAAATGCGAGAATACTAACGAGGCAGTGTGGATCCATTGCGAATTATCATACAGTCAGGAGCCAGGCCTATTAGAGATTACCCAACATCGGAGAGGCTGATTTAGGTGTTGATGATAGTCAGTGGTCATAAGCTTCTGTTATTTGTTAGCTACATTAGTCTTGTAGCTCCAGTGCAGAACTGTAGGATCAAACTCCCGCATGTCTTCGCTGATCGACTGCATTCGGGGGAGCTTGTGCAAATTTCTCACCGAGCTCAAATGCTGCACTTCACAGGAAATTTGCAGTCGTCATGCTGAAGAAAGCTAAACGCAGAATTTTCCTATTAATGGGACGGCAGAGCGAGCAGAGTGGGGCAGCCACAGGAAAGTTGCATTGCGTTTGTTACCGTGGTGACAAGCCTGCACATTCGGTTTGATGGAGACGATCGTTCAGAGCATCTCTCTACCGCTCTCTCTCTTTCTCTCTCTCTCTCGTCCTCTTCTGTCATGCCTCCCTCCCTCGTTCTTGGCCGTTAAATAATGTGTTGTTGAGAATGCGCTGACAGAGGCAGCCCTTAATGGTTTTAATATTGTACACGCTGGAAATTAGAGGAAATGAATTGTGCTGATTCCAGTTTTTTTTTCCTCTCTCTCTTTCTCTCTCGTTCCCTGTTTGCTCCTTTCACGCCAGCATACATCTCCCCGCATCCTCCGCCGCATGCGCCATAAATTTGCTTAATACCCTCTGTATACAGGACTGCACACAGAGACACGGGCTAATTAAAACTTAATGGCACACAGAGAACGCATGCAGGTGTCAGGCTGGTGGAGGACAAAGTGTGTGTGTGTGTGTGTGTGTGTGTGTGTGTGTGTGTGCTTGAGACAGTGCATTTGGGTGTGAATGCAGCTTAAGTTGTTCATTATCTTCTCTAAGGGGAAGTAGTAGGGTGGATGGGGTGGTGGGTGGGGGCCAAAAAGCCACCGAGATTGAATGTGATTCACAACTCGCTGCTGTTTTGGTGAATGGTTTTTAAGTGCTGGGTAAATGAAGTGTGTTCATGTTGGCAGGGAGCTCCACCCGTCACTAACCAGCACACACATACATGTGTAACACTTTAAGAGAGTTTTAACCCTAATTAGTTCTCATCGTCTGTGCAGGACTGTCCTGATCAGCAACTCGAATAATCTCTGTCCTGCAGCCACTGCAGTTACAGCGGTGCTAAAGTCCATTATCCACTATAGATATAGAAGAGAAAGGTGTGTTTATACTCATTATCCTACAGACAACACATCCTCATCTACCAGTGTATGCAGACCTTAGACAAATGATATACTTTGAGTGAAAATAAGTTAACACATATTCTACAGGGAATTTAAATATGACATTTTTCTGTTCAATTTTATGTAAATGCCACACTAAAATTCAGTCAGTTTCAGTATCTGTTACTGCTACAACTAAAACTAAGACTAAAACTAAGATTTAGGTCCAATCCCATTTCTTATTTTTACCCCTACGCCTTGTTTTCACCTTCCTGCTTGGAACTGAATTATAAGGGGTAGTGGTTGAAATCTTCCCTATGAAATGGGACCCTCAAATAAAAACAACATTACTTCATTAACAGCCCTTTTTTATTATTTTATTATTTAAAAAGCTATAAATTTTGCCCTACTGCTTTTGGAGATGTAACACCATCCCTGGTTTGTCCTGTTAGGTGTTAAACCTGCTGTAAAAAAATTGTTCCGTTTGAAATAATGAGGAAAACAGAGCTGATATTCCCACCTGAAGTGGGTACATGATCGGAGGCAGTGTGAACTAGACACATGGCGATATTGGATTGCTAGACTTACATACAGGCGTATGCAAAGGAGTGACAGTAGATTACACACTTTAATATGGCATTTGTTTCTGCATCTTGGTGCACACTGTCTAATTAGTTCATGTGTCTAATGTTGGAAAAAAATACCAATAAATGTAAAATGTGACTTTTTTGCTCTCTTAAATAAGCCGTGATTGTGTATTAACAGGTGCAGAAGTGTATTATCTGTAGCTTATTGTCACTTAGAAGATCAACACAACATGCCATTTGACCAGCAGCGCCCAAACCTTTGAGTATGACTGTATTAAAGATGATTCTTATTGTTGTGCCTCTTGCTCTTTTTCTTATCCTCTGATAAGAATGTGTGACACGCTGTGGGCGTGTGCGCAGTACTTATTGAAATATATTGTACTGCACTTAGACACCGTCTATGAAGGCGTGTTCTTCGAAGGCTGCACAGACCCGAAATGAGACGGTCTGCTCTACGGCAGGTTTTCTGTTCACGTCACAGCGCCGCTGTTTCCACCCTTACTGCTGCATCACGAAACACTGCTCCCTTCAAGTTCTTTAGAAGTTCTTTAAGGACGCAGCCAGAAACTTGGATTTTATTTATTTATTTATTAAAGATGCTGGAGATGCTTCTCTCTGTCGGCTCTTTGCTCCCTAAAACAGAACCAACCGTTGGCACAAGTTTTGCTTCAGACCACATTTATTGCCTTTTTTTAACCTTCGTCTTGTTAGATATTCGACTCAGTTTAAACCCAATACTTACATTTAAAAGTGTCTCTTCAGCCGCTGTTTATTCCTCTGCTGACGCCACCATGTTCGAATCCTCGCCGGCACACAATGAACCTCGGGATGTGCTGGCCGGTGAAGGAGTTACCCGTTGGATCCTTCGTTGATATGGAAAAGAAGGACACGTTTCTCGGCCGCATATGAAGGAGTCTTTGAAATGGGACAGCCTAGTCGTGCCACTGTGGCGTAGTCGGCCTGCAAATGTAGCCTTTAAGCATGAAGCCCCTGAATTGGGACACAGCCGATGTCTTACTTGGTCTGTTTTTCTCTAGGTGTCAACATAAGCTTGTGTTTGTAGCACTGCCTGAGCTCAGGAGTCGATTTTACTCTAACCCGTTTGTACTTTGAGCTCTCTCAGGTGACATTAAAGCACTTTTGTAAGTCGCTCTGAATAAGACTGTCTGCTAAATGCTGTAAATGTAAATGAAAGCGGTTCAGCTTGTGCTCTGACGTGATATGAATTTATGATGCATACAGCTAAAACAGATATCAAATGTTTCTTGTCAACATTTTCAGTATATTAACAACCACTTTTCTATCAAAAGGCTTTTGCTGATCAAATTTATTTTAGGCTATAGTTGTTGTGGCTTCCGAATATTAAACAGAGAACCCACAGCCAACATAATGAACAAATACTCAGGCCAGCCCTGCCTCTGTGTTATGTTTATTCTCCGCTCTTACTCTTTCAGTAATGTGTGAATTCCTGTTCCGGTCCCTAGCTTGACACACTTTGTATGAAGTTGCGGCATGTGGACAGGACAGGTCTAGTGCATTAACACTGTGGTATCAGAGGGGTTACCAGGACACGGAACAGCCAAAGAGATTATAAATGGTGGTGGTTTTTCCTGTGTCAGAGATGAATGGAGGTTAATGGAGCTGCCCAATCTCTGTCCTGCAGCTACTGCGGTTCCACTGATGCTAAAATCCACTGTGCACTTCAGATACAAGAAAGGAAGAGCCCTGTTTGCATGTGTTTATACTCATTATCCTCCAAACACAGCATCCACATCTACAGTCGTATGCTGAAGGTTGAACAGCCCTGCTCAGATCCCGTTTTTTTGCTTTTTTAAGTGAGCGTAAGTGAACACTTCCTCTACAGAGAGCTAAAACATGAGTTGCCAGTTTTAATGCATAGATTCTGAAAGTGCCTTGGCTTTTTTTTTTTATGTTACTGCACATTTTATGTTTCCCTCATATTCAGCAAAACCTGTTGGCTCTGTTTCCAGCTTTTCTCTCGCTTGCAGAAACAGGAGGGCACCGTATAAGCTTCAAAATCTCAACTTACAGTTTTCTGGGAGTGTTAGGCAGGTAAAAGTGACCCAAATCTGCCACTTACACAGTTTTCACAATGATTCTGATATTCACCAGTGTTTTCTTAATTGGGGTTTGTTCTACACCCTCAAGAGCTCAAAGGTGAGATCAGTTCTGAGGTTTAAGAGCACGTCATGAATCTGACGTAGACTTTTTCTTAGGACCTTTCTCAAGAACATTTAAGAAGAAACTTGAGCCGGGTTACACTACATGACGCTGATTTGACTCCCGATTCTCTAGTCTGCAGATGTTTGGGTCAGTCTGAGTGGACAGTTAGAGAGAGAACGGGGGCATGTTTGAGGGGCGCGGACTCAGATCTTTGGCCTCCTGATCGCGCTTCACAGCAGTCTGAGTTTGTCAAACCTTTGATTTTTATTCATTTATTTATTTTTTATTGTAATCTGGTCAACGAATCTGGTCGATCTGAACAGCCGGTGAAAACAGAGACGGCGAATGAAGAAAATACAGCAGGTATCGTGTGGAGCAAAGCTTGTTAATGAGCTGAGTTTAAGGCACAATCGAGTTCATGTACATTTAAAACTCTAAAAACACCACACTGACCACTTTTTAAAAGTTAACCTGCTGCTGCTTCACTCTGTCAGAGAAAACAGCAGCAGCAGCTCCACGTTTGTTTATCTGCGTCTCCTAGTACTCAGTTCAGCAACAGCTCAAAAGTTGATCAGTGTGTGATCCTCAATATTTCAGTTGCCTAAAAAATCTGCAGAAACCAGGCTGATAGTGTGAGATGCCCAGTCTTTTATAATCTGTTAAGACTTTAAAACCCGTGTACTGAATCCCAGGCTTTAGAAAGATATCGGGAATGACGTCCAACGATCCTGACGACTCAGTTCGGATCTTGGCCACTTTCATTTGTGGTACTGATCTCTGTCTGAGCAGCCGATTTGAAGATCATGCAATGTTTATGTCGGTCTAATTCAGTCTTTTTTATAATTTCACAAGCACGGGAATAGACAACATTAAACGTCTGTTACTATGGTTACGCTTTTGCTTTGGAAGATGAGCGAAACGAGCAGTTTAAACAAATAAGTACAGCACTTTTTAATGAAGGAAATCAAACCAGCAGCATTTCTACATCTGAAAAGTTTACTTCAGGGATATTTCGGAAAAAAACAAAACAAAACACTGCTTGGTCAGTACAGTGTAGATCAGAGTTTGTGCCACTTTGCAGGCGTTCTTTTTATGGCAGGCCATCAAAAGAAACTGAGCTTCTCTGTTTGATCAACTTCTGCAATTAAAGCATTAAAGCGAGCACAGAAAATGAGTGTTTTACTCTTTTCTGGAAACTTGTGGTTTTAGCGTTTGCTCATCAGGGGTACGGCTCGCACATTTATTTTGATGCCATGTGAAAGGAGTCAGAGGGTCTTAAGGAAAGGTCGAAGGTAGAGGACGGCTGTGTTTATTGGATGAGCGTACTGGGTGGATTTGGGGCTGGAAGATTCATCGTTTTTATATCACAGTCGCAGTTTGAATGAGTGCAACACTCAAATCGCATAAGCTTCTGTTTTACATTCTCAACGACGTTGTCTTAAGTTTTAAGTGAGGAAATTGAACCTGTTAACCTAGCGACTGTGAACTGCCTGTAAATGAGCTCGATCAGAGGCAACTAAACACTCATGCTGTGTACATTACAACACAACCACAATTACCTGTCAGTCTCCCACAGTTTTACGGCTCAGTCTGATTTGGTCCGACTCTGAAGATCAGACTCCACGTTTGGTGAATGGGGTTGGGTTCATTTCTGGCTGATTTCAGGTTGTTTAGCTGTTCTTATATCAGCGCGGTTAGAACGCTTCTCAACCAATCAGCTTGTGTGGCCATAACTAACTCTTGTATAATTCGGTTTCAAGCTTTAAGCCAGAAAAGAAGTTGATATTTAAATCTCAGTAGCAACTAAAATAGTGCATTTCCTGAAGAAAACGCAGAGTGATTGTGCAGCTTAAGCAATATGAGAATGGATGCTAAGTTGTTGCCAAGCAGTTGCTATGGAATTTTATATGGTTGCTAGGATGCTGATATGCAGTTGCTGTAAAATTACAGGTGGTTGCTGAAGTGATGCTAGGTGGTTGCTATAGTATCCCAGGTGGGTGCTAGGGTGTTGCTAGGATGTTGCTATGGTATCCAAAGTTTGTTGCTAAGATGTTGGTAGGTGATTCCTTTGCTATCGCAGGTCATAGCTAAAGGTGTTGTTATCCGATTGCTGTGGTATCCCAGGTGGTTGCTATAGTGTTACTAGGCAGTTGTTATGGTATTCCAGGTGGTGGCTAGGGTGCTGCTAGGTGGTTGCTATGGTATCCCAGGTGGTTGCTAAGGTGATGCTAGGCAGTTGCTGTGGTATTCCATGTGGTTGCGAAATTGTTGCTAGGCAGCCATGGTGTATGGGTTGTATAATTAATGATTCATCTGGAGCACTGCGGGACAAGTTAGTGGACGACAGTCCAGAAGAAGAAGAAGAATCGAAAAATAATAGAAAATCGCAGTCACTAATGATGATTGGAGTTATCTGCCCAAATCGTTCACCTCTTAGGGTAACTGTAGGTCAGTAGGTCAGATCAGTAGTGTAATCTGTCCGGACTGATGCTGGACATAGACAACATTAAACTATAGATCATGTAAACAACCAAACAAAACATTTTGCCTACTTTTACCTGCAGTTCGAATGTAACCTTAGATATTTTTTGTTTTCAGTGTTTGTATTTATATGTAAACACATAAATCTCCCTCCAGTTTGTGCAACACCCTAACCTTGCTGGTCTTGCAGATGCAGTCAGTGACAGTGCCCTGAGAGCATAATGCAGTAAGGCAGAGCTGGCCAGAGCTCCTCTACTGTCTTTTGCACCACTCCCTTCAGTCTGTGACCCCTATTCAGGGCGAACAAAGGAGGGATTTATTATGAAAGAAGGGGATTTGCACTATGCTAATTCTTTTTACCCAAGGACATTTCTGAATAGAGAAAATAGGCAGCCACCAGAGCTCTCTCTGAAAATCCACAATAACATACATGATTTACTGCAATCTGTTGCCCTCAGGATCCTTTCATTTCTTCTTCAGTATCCAGTGCGGCCTGCAACAGGCTGTGTAGGCCCAATGCACGGACCCTATTACAATAGATGAATAATCAACAGACAGCCCCCCCCCCTCTGCGATGAGTAATGTCCTTGGAACAGAAGAGAAAATACTTTTGCATTGTTCGCTCGCACACATTACAGATCTTTCGCCCAACAGTGCATAATCTATACATAGTCATCAGTCAACACGCTGAAGTGGTGATTTTCTTTTTCTTAGCTATGAGGCTGGACAGAATCCTAGTATTGTGGTTTAATTGCTGCATTGCACCTTCGGAACGCCTTGCTATTAATTTAAAACTCTCTTTTGACTTAATAAGGGGACATATATTGAAGGAGCTTTCACACTTACCTGGTTTGAGACAGACCAATCAAGCCTTTTCTTTAATTCAGTCCATTTTGACAGGTGTGAACATTCCACTTGTACTCAGATCTGCACCACAGAACTGTGCGTCTGGTTCAGTTCGCTCTTGATGGGAATGCATGTTTATGTTGGTCCATGCCACCATAGCGGGGGCAGTCGTGGGCTGGAGGTTAGGGAGCTGGCCCTGTGACCGGAAGGTTGCCGGTTCGATCCCCAGCACCGACAGTCCATGACTGAGGTGTCCTTGAACAAGACACCTCCAATTGCTCCCCGGGCGGCGTGGATAGGGCTGCCCACCGCTCCGGGCAAGTGTGCTTACTGCCCCCTAGTGTGTGTGTGCTCACTAGAGTGTATGTGGTGTTTCACTTCATGGATGGGTTAAATGTGGAGGTGGGATTAAAAAAGTATCACTCAATACCAAACCAGAGATTTGGCCAGAACTTGGTTTCCAGTGTAGGACAGAGCTATACTCTCCACATAATCCGTCTGTTTTCACAGTGGACTCTTTAAAGATACTCATATCAAGCTGCTGCTAATAACAGCTTACAAAACATGACATTTTGTCACATGGAAGAAAAGTATTTTTGATTAGGCCAGACATCGGCAACCTGTTGGGATGAATTCAAACTAATGCATAGTTAAGTCAATCATTCATAGAGACATAAAGATGAAGTACGTGCACTGCTGCGAGCCGCCCTGTGAAGCCTGAAATAATGATTTAAAGCCAGAGGCATAGAGAGTTTTTTTTGACCATGTGGTGTGTCTTTATGTGTTAACATCACTCACAGGCTCAAAAAGAAGATCTGGCTCGGTTTTTAGTTAAATTTCAATCTAAAGCTCAAATACAAAATCAGCTCTATGCTGATGAAGATCTGATGACAGTAGTAGATAATTACACATCCTCAGAAGATGCGTCCTTCACCAAGTTTTGACTGAGTTCTCTTTGAATGGTGAGAGGGGTCCAAAGCACAACCTACCTTACCAAATGTTCTTCTGAAATTGAGTGCAATTACAGATTCCCACCAGAGAGGTCTCCAAATCCCCAGGTTTTACCTTTGAGCAATGATATAAGTGAGAAGTAGATCTGGATTTTATTCTGTGATAAACTAGTCAAAGCCATATGCAATTGGTCATTTGATGGAGGCAAATGTGAAAGTAACATAGCATTTGCATCCCCACCAAATTTCTGACCAATCAAAAAATATCTTCTTGTGTAATTTGTTGCGATTCAACCACTGAACCAAATGGAGATGTCACACAAACTTGTGTAACTGCTTAATGTTGGCATGCATTCAAATAATTCCCTTTTGATTACATGAATCATCCAAGTAAACACTCTTCTGGAACTTTTACTCACGTGTTTAATCAGTAAACAACACTGTGATTGGTTAGAGATCTAATTTGCATATTACAGCCAAGTATTGCAAAGCCCAGTATCGCGATAACAACTGACACACAATATATTGTGCAGCCCCAGCCTACTTAGTGAGCATCTCCACAGCCTTGTCACCTAGCAAACTCTTGCTGTAGCCTTCTGCCTTGACTTTGAAGGTCAAGTTTGGTACATCATAAGGGAGAAAGCTGGAGATTGGGAAGCAGGAGCGAGAGGCTGCATTAAAACGCACTCTGCACCTCATTGAGAGTGCAGTCACAAGCCTGAATACCTGGGAGAGTGTGTCTGCCTGATAGAGGAGTTAGAGAGCGAGAGATTCCTGCTGGCTCAGGTCTTTTCTGTGGGCTTTGCTAGTTCAGAGGGAGCAGCAACATTCTGGGCCAGAGAGAGAAAGGGAGATGGAGGATGAGGTGGAGGGGAGGGAGCTGGGTCTTCAGATGAGGAGTTGGCGCTGTTCGCTCTGACGGGGCGCGGGACATCCTTAATACCGAGCCTTTATCGCACCAGCTGCTACTGTGCTTCTGCTGCGGCAAAAATAGAAGTCGTAAAATTGTGTTTCTGGTGATGTACGAGCACAAGCATGTCGCGAACGTTTACGCTGACTTCTCAGACTAACAAGTTATGAGCTTATTATGGTGTACAATGCCGTGCAAAAGTTTTGGCACCCGAGGAAATTAGCAAGCCAGTAAACACACTAATATTACAATACTTACAATATTAACAGCGTGTGTGGAGATTTTATGTACGTCAGTGTCTTCCTCTAACCATTTCCAAACCTTCTTGAGGAAGCCCAGTGTAGTTATCATCCCTTACTTGGTTTCAGACTGTAGCTCACAAGATATGAAGGTTTTTGGAAAAATGTAAGTACACTCTTGTTGCCTTCTGCTGTATTTATGTTCATTTCCATTTATTCTCCTGATTTTACAAGTGAAAACAGCCTTACTGCCAAGATAAGGTTTTTTTTTTTAAGTACCTAAGACATTTGCATAGTACTAGAAGAATCCAAGTCAGCTAAAGAAAGACTAGTATAACCTAAAAATCATGTGTGACCATGTACCTAACAGCTGAGGTAATATCTGAACATAGTGTGAGAGAGAGAGAGAGAGAGAGAGAGAGATAGAGAGAGAGAGAGGGATAGAGAGAGAGAGAGAGACAGAGAGAGAGAGAGGGATAGAGAGAGAGAGAGAGGCTAAAATGCTGCATATTTTGTCCTTGAAACGCTGTTATGCAGCACTTCTGCCATCTAACTGCAAAGCAAAGGAAATACGGCTTTGATATATGAGGACAGGGCTCTGTTTGGAGGGGAGGGGGGGGCAAAAGGATGACACCCCAAACTAAGAGGAAAAATTATCCGCTTTTTCCAGAACTGCCATCCTCCTGTTGTTGTTAATATAGTCTTATGTTCCATATGTTATCAGTGGAAATTTCTGTGGACTTTTTATTTTTTTTTAGGAGACATAAACCTCTGATTAGAGAGCGAGATAACGTGTCAAGAGGCACCAGTAAATTATCTAGCACTGCATATCGTGAGCAGCACGGAGTATCCAAGGCCTTACAGTTGTCTTGAGGTAGCTGTGCTTTTCGCCCCATTCCGCAAAAATTAGAGCAAACGGAAAAGTTCATAGCTGCAGTAAAGAATATATAAATATATATATTCTGTATATGAAGTGTGAAGGTTTCTGTTCATGTCTCCTGTTCATTTCTGCTCTGTGTTAAACTAGTACTGAATTTGTGAAAAACAATTGTGGAAGTTTTAAAACAGGTCTTTGAGAGGTCAGGGGTACGTTTTGGAATTTTCTGTCAGTCGAGACCAAGAGGCTCAAGCCTTGGGGGGCTAGCCGGCACTAGCCAGATGGTCTTCTCCAGAGGAGGTTATTTAAAAAGCAAAGCGGGACAAAACTCATTTAAGCCCATTTTAGCCCGTGTGTGCTTTTTTCGGGTTTTTACTTTTCTACATCAGTCGAGTCCGGCAGCTGCTCTTTACATTGTGGGACAATTTCATGGTAAATGGATCAATAGAAATGATCCAGAACTGCTTGTAATAGACTTGCATTGGAAGTAAAGAACATTTTTGGCCTCTCCTGTAAACGTACTTGTTTTGGAGAGCAACAGTGCATAAAAGTAAACATTCACACACACACACACACACACACACACACACACACACACACACACACACACACACACACACACACACACACAGAGAAAATTCATGTTTACATTTATCAGCTGTGTTTAGTAGGACTCTTATTTTGATAGCATTGGCAGGTGAAGTTGTTGCAAATGCAGGTAATTTGCATTTTTAGTGGATTTGTTTGATAATTCATTTTAACACACGCTGTCTGTACCACTCTGTCATAAATGAATCTGCAAAGGCAGATTTAACTATTAGTCTTAGGTAGAATATTGTCTAAGTTAGTAGCTGAATTACAGCCGTGCCGCTCAGGCTGCAGCGTTATTGCTGTGTCAGGTTTTTGTTTGAGTGGTTCTTGTTGCTTGCAGTGCTTTTTTATCATTAGTCTAAGCTAATTCTAAATACCTTATGTTGGGAAATCAGCCAGTGTCTTATGATCTTATGGTTGAAGCAGAGCTCCCAGTCAGTTGTACATATTTAGCCGCATAGAAACAAAATACATATTTGTATGCCGGATTTAAGGATAAATGTGACCAGCACGGACACTGTGGATGTATGGATAGTAGTTTAAGACCCTGATTTAATCTCTCTCTCTCTCTCTCTCTCTCTCTCTCTCTCTCTCTCTCTCTCTCTCTCTCTCTCTCGTTCTCTCTCGTTCTCCCTCTCTCTCTCTCTCTCTCTCGTTCTCTCTCTCTCTCTCTCTCTTGTTCTCCCTCTCTCTCTCTCTCTCTCTCTCTCTCTCTCGTTCTCTCTCGTTCTCCCTCTCTCTCTCTCTCTCTCTCTCTCTCTCTCTCGTTCTCTCTCTCTCTCTCTCTCTTGTTCTCCCTCTCTCTCTCTCTCTCTCTCTCATTCTCCCTCTCTCTCTCTCTCTCTCTCTCTCTCTCGTTCTCCCTCTCTCTCTCTGTCTCTCTCTCTCTCTCTCTCTCTCTCTCTCTGTATCTCTCTCGTTCTCCCTCTCTCTCTCTCTCTCTCTCTCTCTTGCTCTCGTTCTCCCTCTCTCTCTCTTTTGCTCTCTCTCTCTCTCTCCTTCTCTCTCTCTCTCTCTCTCTCTCTCTCTCTCCTTCTCTCTCTCTTGCTCTCTCCTTCTCCCTCTCTCTCTCTCTTTTGCTCTCTCTCCTTCTCTCTCTCTCTCTCTCTCTCTCTCTCTCTGCAGGCAGTACTATGAGATGTTGTATAACACGGCTGATGAGCTGCTGAACCTGGTGGTGGATCAGGGTGTGCGATACACAGAGCTGGAGTACATCAACGCACTCAGCCTGCTGCACCGCAGCCAAACAGGCGTTGGTGACCTGACGGTGCAGAACATGCGTTTACAGCGCCTCAAAGAGATCATCTGTGAGCAGGCAGCCATCAAACAGGCCACCAAGGACAAGAAGATCACCACCGTATAGACCCGCCGGCACCTCAACAAAGACACTTTACACTAAAGGCATCCAGTTCTGGTCCTGGAAGCCTGACGTCCAGCACAGTTTGATGATTTTGCTGTTTAAACATGCCTACTAACAAAAGTCAGTCGCAAAGGTTTGAATATCTCTCGTGTGAAAGTGAAATAACTTGAATAAATCAAAATTGTGCACTAAAATCTGAAGGATGATGTATTTAAAGGGCTCATATCATGGAAATTGACATTTTCCTCATTTTGTTTCAAATAAGTTATTAAGTTAACATTTTACTGTAGGGCAGTGTTCATAAGGCTTCATAACACCCACATAAACCTGTCAAGACAACTGACATAACCCTTTATAAATGTTCATAAATGCTTAATCCAACAGGTGTCATTCACTGTAAAGGTTATATTTGCTACTTTTGATCGAAGACACCTAAAGTAGCCTTTATGACAGATGACACCTGTTGGAATAAGCTTTAATAGACATTTTCTTAGGAGTATGTCAGTTGTTATGACAAGTTTATGTAGGTATTATGAAGCCTTATGAACAGCACCCTACAGTAAAGTGTTAACGATAGTTAGATGTAGTGTGCAAACACTGTGTGTCGTTCCCTCGCCGGTCCATCCGACCATATACACAAACAAAACTGCAAAGAAACAGTCCCTTCTGATTTGTTTTTGTGATGTCACAAAAACTAAGACATTTACATATACCTACCTATTCAGTCTATAACAGTTTAGCTCTGCCTGTTCATACAGAAGTGGACTGCTTTTTGAACGAGGCACAGTACAGGGCAGCCAATCAGAACAGAGCTCATTTACATACCACTGTTGTTGGAACAAAACCTCGTATCTCAAAAATGGTAACTTTACAGCAGAAAGAAAAAAACCTACTTTACTTTTAATGGAAGTCAGTGGAACCAGAATTTTTTCCGGGTTATTTTGGGCCATTCATTATGAAATTTACGCGCAATATAAAGGTATTTTCAAATGATGTCAAACACTGCACAGCAAAAATAGAGATACTAGGTTTTGTTCCAACAGCAGCGATATGTCAGGCTTAAAGGCACAGTAACAAAAACAGCCAGTTTAATTCTAAGACATAAACAGATGTTGGAAAATTGTCACATGCATATTAATTATTTGGCATATGAAATCACGAATGTCTTTATTGTACCTCAGAGCAAAGCACAAATACAAGACAAACGTAGGATATGGGGCTTTTAAAGCTGTTCCCTGAGGAGGACATGCAGTCACTTTCACTGAAAAAGCAACAGAGTTGACCAGGAGTGCCCAAACTTTTGCATACGACTGTAACTACTGAGCTTTGTCTGATGTGTTTGAGCAGGAATCTCCCAACTGTGCTGGACAAAGGCCCTCCAGTGCGTTCACTGCTGCTGATGACCAGTGCGGTCAGTCCACAGTGGTGTCTTGCACAGTCGAGTCAATATTTCAATGTTTCGTTACCTTGGCGGATGATGCGCCTTGCGGATTTAAGCTTTGAGCATTTGAATTGCTAATACGCTTCCCTGCTGTTTATTATCTATTTTTTCCCAACTTTACAATTTACACGAAGGTGAAAGTTCACTGAGGGACGTTTTTGTGGGCGACACTACTAAAAGAGGGCGTTTCAGCTTCGCTCACATGCTTTTTACATATATTTCTGCTTACCCACACACGCAGGAGCAACTCTTTAATAAAATAATTCCTTCTAGCGAGCCCTGGCCTCACCTTGCGGAATAAGCAGATGGATTCTAGGCGCGTGGCTCGGGGACGCTGTCATCTCATTTTCCTGTAATATAAAACCGTGCTCTCAATTATGGAATGTCCCAGCCCGCAGCTTGTGCCTGGAATAACAGATGCCAGATTAGAACACTGGAATTATTATCAGCCCAATAGAACGGACTCCTTCTGCTTTTGTTGATTTGTTTTGCTCCCTCAGGAAAGGAAATGGGAAATGGCCACACTCTTTTATTCTCCCCTTTCCCTCTTCTCAGCCTCCCTGGTTGCGGTGTACTGCAGACGGCCTTACGGGAGAGGCGAGGATTGATCCTGTGTACCTTAACACGCTCCGCAGCGTCCGTAGGCCCGTGCATAAACAATTGGAGCTGAGATTCGGGGTCCTATTGGTGGGGAAGTGATCTCTGGCCTCCGACTGCAGCTATTAAAACTTTATTTCGGCTCTTTCTCTTAAGTTTCCCGCGCTGAAGGCGGCAAATCTCGCTCTTATTCACTCACTCACACACAAAACCACAAATCATTCATTCTCTCTGTCCCTTGGTGTTTTTAGTTCATTAACTCTGAAGAAAAGTACTTAACAAGAGAGGGAGAGAGAAAGCCCTGTCGATACAGAACGCAGGCGCCAGGCAACAGCGCTCCCTGAAGCCGGCACAACAATCCATCATTATGACTCGGCGTCAGGAATCAATATCGGGCTCCGGGCCGCCGAAGGTATTAACGCGGAGAAAACATCTTTAATATTCCAGCCTAATTTGAATCTCGCGTGTGCGGAGTGAAGAGTTTGTGCGAACGTTGCATAAATGTTGCAGAACGCACGACAGTTGAGGAGAGACCCCCTGTCCGCATGCCTGCCTGCCTGAGCACTTGTTAGACGCCAGATGCGTTTGACCTAAACATCAGGCCTTTAGGTTTATTTCGTCGGTGATAAAAGAAAAAAAAAAGGGAAGAATGCCAGAGGCGCATATTGTCGCTGTCCAAGGAAACCATGTATCTCCATTTTTGTCCATTTTTATTTTTCTATATCATTTTAACACGCCAGCTGTCCTTTAGTTTGTGTGAAAGTTTAACGAATGAGCCAGTAGAAATGCTCTGAGGGTGCGTTCACATTGCCAGGTTGAAGTGGCATAAATCCAATTTTTTGCCCTAATGTGACTCAGATCTGGTGTTTTCAGGGCTGTGTGGACACAAATCTGATCTTTTCAAATCCGACCCGAGCCACTTTCATATGTGGTCCTAGATCGGATACGTATCCAATTCGTGGCCCTGTGACCTTAATGTGACTCTCAGATCGGAATTCTTTTGCTTTTTTTCCCCCATCATTCAGCGTTACCACAGCAACAGCGCCGAACAGACGTTAAAGCCTGTAAACGGTGGAAAAGCAGCTCGTCTCACCTTTTCCTCCTCCATCTGGCTCTAATAATGATGCTGAGAGCTGATCAGAGTTGATGATCTTCTCAGCGAAGCTCGTTCTGCTCGTTAGTTTGTGCTGATGATGCAGCGATTCAGTCACGTGACGTTACTGAGTAGGAGGAGCTCATGAGGGTCAGTTCAGGAGCCGGTTCATCACATTAATGACGGATTCCAGTCACTTTCTTAAACGAGTGTGAACCGTCGTGTCAGAGAGATCGGATGAGTGAAAAATCTGATTTGAGGAATGAGACTTGAATTGTGAATGTAGCTTAAAATCACCTAAAATAACATCTCTTTACATTAACATACATTAACAGGTAAGAGGGGTTTTTGCCCTCTCCTGTAAAGTTACTGTTTTGGAGATACTTGTTTTTCTGTGGACAACAACGAAATGTAACTCTACCCACTAAAAAAAGAGTTTTTTTGACCCAATACGTTTTTTCACACTTCTGTTTTTTTATTGTATGCATTAAACTCTTGCTTTACACGGGTTGCACATAACTATATATGATTATCACTGTATTTTCATTTCTTTTGATTTGAGTGTGTAGCTGTATTCACCATAGAAAACGGGTGCCTGTATTTCTAATAAACTCTGAGTTTGTGTCTCTTAACAAAGACAAATGTAATTTTAAGGTGCTGCAAATGCAAACTTTGCTCACAGCTGGACTGGAACATCTTGGTTTTAATGAAGATGGGTTCAAACTGCGCTCGGAAGTGTGTTTTGGAAAAGATCCAGTGTGAAACCACTGTTAGTGAGCACTAGAACATTTGCATAGTGTTGTGTTGGAAACATTCACAGCGTGGAAGCTCCGTCTCAGACTGCGTGAAGGAGGGAATTAAAAGAAGACACGGCACATTTGAATGGTGGCTGACCAGCTCACACTGCACTCGTACTCTCAGACTTGTTTTTGTCTTTCATGCCCCAATTTAGGACGAAAACCATTTAACGGCTCTTGAAGTCTGAATGGCCTAATGACCTTTCTCGAAGCTCCTCTGATGTTGTGAGCAGATCTCCACTGTTTAAATTCTGCCAATGTACAGTAACGATGAAATGGAAATAAATGACATGAAACCAAGCTCTGTGTTTCAGTTTAGTTCTGTTTGCTCTCAGAGTTTAGATGCATCGTGCATGTGTTTTATATCCTATCAAGGGATCTGAGGAGGACGTCAGACGATGCAAAGAGGTGAGATGAGATTCCAGTATATCGTCGCTGTCCAAAGAAAAACGAATATCTCCAAAATACATTCACAACATTTGACAGACACTCTCATCCAGCGCGACTTACAGTTTGAGCATTTTTATACAAGTAGGCGAAGGTGGTGCCCAAGGACTCTTGCCCAGGTGGGGATTGAACCCCAGTCTACAGCGTAGAAGGCAGAGGTGTTACCCACTACACTAACCAACCACACGTAACTTTACAGGAGACCTGTTAATGTAAGTTAATGTAAAAAGATTTTATTCCAAGTGATTTTAGAGCATTTCTATTGGTCCATTCATCATAAAAATTTTCACACAACGTAAAGGGCAGCTGGTGTGTTGAAATGATATAGAAAAATAAAAATGGACAAAAATGGAGATACATGGTTTCTTTGGACAGCGACGATGAGACGTCATAGTTGCTCTACGTTTAGCATCCAAGACTAATGATAGTGGGGCTGAATGTGAATGATCATGTCGCAGTATCACATGTTGGAACACTTCTACCATCATTTATTTTTTTTAAATTATTTAATGAGCTTTGGGTAATGACCGAAAGAATAAGATCGTGAATACAAGCGGCCGAAATGAGTTTCCTCCGCAGGGTGGCTGGACTCTCCCTTAGAGATAGGGTGAGAAGTTCAGTCATCCGGGAGGGACTCGGAGTAGAGCCGCTGCTTCTTCACGTCGAGAGGAGCCAGCTGAGGTGGTTCGGGCATCTGGTTAGGATGCCTCCTGGACGCCTCCCTCGGGAGGTGTCACAGGCAAGTCCACCTGGGAGGAGACCCTGGGGAAGACTTAATACTGATCTGGAGAAACTGACCAAACTGAGCTGAACCTGATATTGGGTCAGTTTTATGGCTCGGTCTGAACTTCAACAGGTGAAGATTAAAGCAGACTGTGCAGCGAGTTGGTGGAGCTCATTACTCTGACGTTTAGGAATTTGGTGAAGGAACTACAAACATTAAAACATATCAAACGCCACGTTCACAGCCCTGTTTATTCATTTCTTACTGTATTTAAGCAATAGAACACTCAAGGACTGTGTTATCATGAATAACGTCTGCAACCTAATCACATGATGTTATTTCGTGATAACACACTCCCTCTTGTGTTCTTTTGCTTAAATAGTATTCCAATCGTATTGCCACCATGTTGGCAGGCAACGTCAAGATCATACAGCAGTGCTGTGGTAGTTTGTAAAGCTTTAACTGATCCAGCAAAGGCAGTAAAACATTTTTTAAACACTTTTTAAATCTGTGTAGGATATTTGAGTGCACTGACTTGATTTTATTTGATTTGTTGCTGTACTGATGACAAAAGAAACCAAAATCTAAAATGTTGATTAAGGATACATTTGTTGAGATCAGCTGTTGTTAGCTTCATACACTGCGCCTCAGTGTAACTGCAGCACCATTTAAGGTGGAACTGAAAACTCAGATGAGAAGCTGGTGAATAAGAAGCTGACTTGTGCTTGATATATGACCCTGTTATCTAAGAGCTTTGGCAGCTTTGGTAGCCAGTTTAATTCATTTTTATAAAATATAATGCACTGGAATGTTCTGAACTTTGAGGTCATTCTGGTCTATTTTGCTTGGTTTTTATCCATCTTTTGAGCACTGTATAAGGATGATTCTGCTGAACTGGTTCAAAGTCAGAGTTGAAAACACATTTTGGATTAATTTTTGCATTGGATTACTGGACATTCAGTAGTGTCTGTTTCGGTAGTGACTGTTTCGGTAGTGTCTGTTTCAGTAGTGTCTGTTTCGGTAGTGACTTTCAGTAGTGTCTGTTTCAGTAGTGACTGTTTCAGTAGTGTCTGTTTCAGGTGTGACTGTTTCAGGTGTGACTGTTTCAGTAGTGTCTGTTTCAGTAGTGTCTGTTTCAGCTGTGACTGTTTCTGCTGTGACTGTTTCAGTAGTGTGTTTCTGCTGTGACTGTTTCAGTAGTGTGTTTCAGCTGTGACTGTTTCAGTAGTGACTGTTTCAGCTGTGACTGTTTCTGCTGTGACTGTTTCAGTAGTGTCTGTTTCAGCTGTGTCTGTTTCAGTAGTGTCTGTTTCATTAGTGTCTGTTTCAGCTGTGTCTGTTTCAGTAGTGTCTGTTTCAGTAGTGACTGTGTCAGTTGTGACTGTTTCAGTAGTGTCTGTTTCAGTAGTGACTGTTTCAGCTGTGACTGTTTCAGTAGTGACTGTTTCAGTAGTGTCTGTTTCAGCTGTGACTGTTTCAGTAGTGTCTGTTTCAGCAGTGACTCTTTCAGTAGTGACTGTTTCAGTAGTGACTGTTTCAGTAGTGACTGTTTCAGTAGTGTCTGTTTCAGTAGTGTCTGTTCCAGTAGTGTCTGTTCCAGTAGTGTCTGTTTCAGCTGTGCCTGTTTCAGCTGTGACTGTTTCAGTAGTGTCTGTTTCAGCTGTGACTGTTTCAGTAGTGTCTGTTTCAGTAGCGATTGTTTCAGCTGTGACTGTTTCAGTAGTGTCTGTTTCAGCTGTGACTGTTTCAGTAGTGACTGTTTCAGTAGCGATTGTTTCAGCTGTGACTGTTTCAGTAGTGACTGTTTCAGCTGTGACTGTTTCAGCTGTGACTGTTTCAGTTGTGACTGTTTCAGTAGTGTCTGTTTCAGTAGTGTCTGTTTCAGCTGTGTCTGTTTCAGCTGTGACTGTTTCAGTAGTGACTGTTTCAGTAGTGCCTGTTTCAGCTGTGTCTGTTTCAGCTGTGTCTGTTTCAGCTGTGACTGTTTCAGTAGTGACTGTTTCAGTAGTGACTGTTTCAGTAGTGTCTGTTTCAGCTGTGACTGTTTCAGTAGTGTCTGTTTCAGCTGTGACTGTTTCAGCTGTGACTGTTTCAGCTGTGTCTGTTTCAGCTGTGACTGTTTCAGCTGTGACTGTTTCAGCTGTGTCTGTTTCAGCTGTGACTGTTTCAGTAGTGACTGTTTCAGCTGTGACTGTTTCAGCTGTGTCTGTTTCAGCTGTGACTGTTTCAGTAGTGTCTGTTTCAGCTGTGACTGTTTCAGTAGTGACTGTTTCAGCTGTGACTGTTTCAGTAGTGACTGTTTCAGCTGTGACTGTTTCAGTAGTGTCTGTTTCAGCTGTGACTGTTTCAGTAGTGTCTGTTTCAGCTGTGACTGTTTCAGTAGTGACTGTTTCAGTGAACATTTTAGCTCATTTTGAGCAGAACCCAATAGCGCAGCCAGTTCATGACCAGCAAACACAGCTTTGAACAGCTGTCACTTATAAAATCATAGAATTTTTCAGTGAAACACAAAAAGTACTTCACTGCACAGAATCTGTGTTTCAGTAGTGACAATTCTTACACAGATTTTAGTCTCTGGACATATTTACTTGAAAACAATGTGATGTAACCTCTTAAACTCAGTGGGACCACCGGTGGTTCCAAAACGCACGTCGTCATGTTCTTCATAACGTTCATATTTCATTAGCTCCATTCAGAAGCTGGGCGTCGTGTGAGGCTGTAGCTCTTCTCTCCAGTCTAATAGACGGTGATGTCATTTTAAACCCTTATAATAAAAGAAGCTGAACTTTGTTTTTCTACTGAAAGTCGACCCGTTTTTCCTCAAATCTGGGCTCTAAACTATAAACAGACGGCGTCTCTTCAGTGATCTGCTCTGGAAACATCACTTTTAGAAAATAAGACAAAGAGCGTCGGAGATTTTTGGCTTTCAGCAGTAAATTGTAAGGATATAGTGATATGTGGAGATCATAAAATACAGGTTCTGTAATTTGAGGGGAGCTTTTACACACACCCAAAAATGAACTAAACTAAATAAATAAAACTAAAATTTACATTTATTTCATGCAGTTACTGAATAATTTGCCTTATAATTTGGTCACATAAATTCAAATGGACAAATCAAAATATACCCTGGAGAAAAAGAAGCTAACTGCTCACCATGTGGCCATGAGGGACAGGGATGCAGCATCACTTGCAGAGGCTCCGCCCACATACTAACACTTTTGTTTCCATAGTGACATGAAAACGTGGGACAGCAATTTTTGCTTTTTTGTTTGTTTAAAAATTAAACTCTAGATAAATTAAAAACTTTTGAATTTGACTTTAAAATATGTCAAGAAGATGTTTAAAAAAAAAACAACATTGAAAAAAAAATACCAGAAAAGTAACTAAAGTAACTATTATTTTCACAAGTGTAAATTACGGGGTTATGGTTTGTGACGGACATCTCCCAACAGAAAGTACCCTATAAACAACGACTTTGTATATGTTTAGTTTATCTTCATCTCTATTAATGCATTTGGTTTAAATAGATCACAACATAATCCTCGTAAACATGTGAGCTCCTGTAGGTTCACTGGTGGTTCGGGGTAGTAAATAAAAGCCTACATGTGTGTTGTAGAGATTGTGACCCCTGGTTCCCATCACCACCACGGTAAATAAAATCTGGACGGAACATTACACGTCAAAACCACTCGGAACGACTTTACATCTCAGCCACTGAGCCAGGCAGAAATTTTGGAAAACCGGTGGAGTTCCCCTTTAGGTTAGCCTGTTTACAGTAGCCGAACTGTTGCTCGACTTCGCTGAGAATGATTTCTGAGACAGTAACTATGCAGCTGGCTGTGGCGAATAAAAGGCGGAAAATGTGACAATGGCAAGAAGACGTTTTCCCGTAAACACACTTTAACGCGCTAGATTAGTTATTTAGTGAGCTCATACCTCCATTTCTGTCTGCTGGTCTTCCAGCGTTCGTGGCGGAGTGGTTGTTGTGAGGCAAAGTAAGTTCACCGGTGGTTTTAAATAGTAAATAAAATGTCTATATTTGTGTTGTAGTCGTGGCGACACCTGGTTCCGATCACCCCCGCTGTAAATAACCACTCTGAACGCCTCTGGCCCACTAAACTATGCAGAAATTTTGAAAAATCGGCGGTGTTCCCCTTTAACGGACATGTAGGCGTACGGTCGGGGGGGGGGGGGGGACGGTTGCCAGGCAACGGGCACGCAGCGAGCTTTCCCTCAGCTAGCGTTAGCCGCGTAGGACAGAAATTGGCACTTTTGAGTGGCGAATATGTCATATTTGCACAAATGAACTGAGTCAGACAAGCAAGATGTCAGTTTCTGTTCAGCAGGCGCCGACAGCCGCTCTCTCCAGCTGCCAAACTCTGAGAAATCCCTCCGGGCCGCGGAGCCAGGGCGACCCTAACACAACACTGCTGACCCGGAGTCCGCCGCCTGAGGGAGACGAGCTCACCGCCACGGAGGAGGAGGTGGAGGTGGAGGGAGACAAGCAGACAGAAATGGAGGTAAGAGCTCAATAAATAACTAGCGTGTTAAAGTGTGTTTACGGGAAAGCGTCGTCTTGTCATCGTCACATTTTCCACCTGCCTACTGTATACAGGCTAACCTAAAGGGGAACTCCACCGGTTTTCCAAAATTTCTGCCTAACTCAGTGGTTGAGATGTTAGCAAAGTCATTCAGAGTGGTTTGATGTGAAATGTTCCGTTCTGGAGAAACTTACAGATAGATTTTATTTACAGTGGTGGTGATAGGAACCAGGTGTCACAATCTCTACAACACACATATAGCCTTCAGCTCATACAGGACAAACCGGCCCCCCTTGGCTTGAGCACCCACCTGCGTAACTGGTTGCTGGACTTTCTAATAGACCTCAGTCTGTGCGGGTGGGCAACAACATCTCCAGTGTCATCTCTCTGAGCACCGGGCTCCCCTCAGGGCTCCGTCCTGAGCCCACTGCTGTTCACCCTGATGACCCACGACTGCAGTGCCAGGTTCACCACCAACCACTCTGTGAGGTTTGCAGATGACACAACAGTAGTGGGCCTAATCCAGGATGACAATGACCTGCGCTACAGAGAGGAGGTGAACCATCTGGTTGACTGGTGTGAAACCAACAACCTGGTCCTGAACGTCGAGAAAACCAACGGGATCATCGTCGACTTCCGGAGGAGCCAACCCAACCACACGCCACTCTTCATCAAGGACATAGCCATAGAGATAGTCAGCAAAACAAAGTTCCTGGGGGTACAGATGACGGACACTTTGACCTGGTCCACTCACACTGAGGCTCTGGTCAAAAGAGCTCAGCAGCGCATGCACCTCCTGAGACGGATGAAAAGAGCACACCTCCCCCCTCCGATCCTCACCACTTTCTACAGAGGCACTATAGGGAGCATACTGACCAGCTGCATCTCTGTCTGGGCAGGAGCCTGCAGCGCTTCTGACTGGACGTCCCTGTGGAGGGTGGTAAGGACAGCAGAGAAAATTATTGGGACTTCACTTCCTCCAATACAGGACATTGCGAAAAGTCGCTGTCTGACCAGAGCTAAGAACATAAACAGAGACCCCTCCCACCTCCCACCATGGACTGTTCTCGCCTCTGGAAGGAGGTTCCGAAGTCTTCAAAGCAGAACAGCCAGGTTCAAAAACAGCTTCTTCCCACATGCCATAAGACGGCTGAACTCTAAATAACATGCTGCTCCAATTCTTTCTTTTTTTGTTTACCTCATACGTGGGACCTCCAGTGCAATATACTCATGTACATATACTTATTTAAAAATTATTTAATTATTGTTTACATACGCGCTACACTTTGCACTGCATTGTAAGTGATACTTTTTTTGATCCCACAACTGGGGAAATTCCACCTCCGCATTTAACCCATCCATGAAGTGAAACACCACATACACACTAGTGAACACACACACTAGGGGGCAGTGAGCACACTTGCCCGGAGCGGTGGGCAGCCCTATCCACGGCGCCCGGGGAGCAGTTGGGGGTTAGGTGTCTTGCTCAAGGACACCTCAGTCATGGACTGTCGGCCCTGGGGATCGAACCGGCGACCTTCTAGTCACAGGGCCAGCTCCCTAACCTCCAGCCCACGACTGCCCCTAATTATAAGTATTACTTGTATTACCGATCAACTCTGAGCCAAGGCAACGAAATTTCGTTCTAATGCTCACTGTACGGTGTTAATTTGAATGACAGTAAAGCCTGTCTAAGTCTAAGTCTCCAGGCATTTTATTTACCACCAACATGTAGTTTTTCAGGGACTATTTGGCTTACAACACCCTCTCCACCTTGAATGGATTTAAAAGTCTTGTTTTTAGACCAAATCCTTTAGCAAAACTACAGTAAAAACAGTGTCTCAGGCATCATACAGCATATCAGTAACCATATCATGTAATAACTTTCTGGGATGTAGCTTTTAGATCTGCTGTGTGCTTCAGACGTTTGGTTCCCATCACCACCCTTCTGAGAAAATCCGACTCTAGGGTTTTTTTTTAGAATGATGCATTTCACATTGAAACACTCTGACTTCATTTACGTTTTGATCATTGAATTATGAATCATTAAGAACTGGTGGAATTCCCCTTTAATAGTTTCTTGTTTAAAATGACCTTCTTTTTTTCTTTTTCGGAATGGAGAAGGATGGCAAACTGACCGAAGAGGAGGTGGCTAATCATCTCTCCAGTCTGGGACGCTCAGCCACGGGACTCCATCACATCTACCAGTTTCTGTCTTTGCCTGTGAGTTTCGCTAAAAGCACAAAAGAATATTTAATGGATTTTTGTTTTAAATCGACGTAATTCAGTGATTGAGACTTAAACAAAGTCATTCAGAGTGAATTGCTGTGAAATGATTTACTGTAGAGAGACTTACAGATTCTAATTTTCTTTACAGTGGTGGTGATGGGAACCAGGGGTCACCTACAACACAAATATAGACAATTTATTTACTATGCAAAACCAACCGTGAGCCTACACATGTCTTCTGTATATGCAATGTTTTCGTTGGGGGTTTAAAAAAAGGTTTCTGCCAAAAACAGTAAGACATAAGTCATAATCATAAATCATAAAACTATGTTTCAGACATAGTCGTTACATATAATAACTATTTGTGGTGGAGTTTTTAGAGGCGTTAAAGGTGTAATGTGTAAGATTTGGGGGGTCTATTTAGCAGAAATGGAATGTAGCAGAGGTCACTAATAGGCGAACCATGGTCCAAGTCCGGACCTGAACCTATAACAGGTGGTCTAATTTCAATGGGTGTATCATTTCTAGTCATTGTGGTACTGGTTTAGTAGCCCGGGAAAATCTCATTTGTTGTAAATATCACACATGGTGCTACTCAGCCAATCAGATCTGTGTATCACGATGAGCACTGAGATTTGAGTGAGTGACGCCACACAGGGGAGGGACGAGGAGAGAAACAGCAGTCAGAGAAGAAAGTGAGTCAGATTATTTTACATAACGTGCTCTAAAAAGAGAAAACTGCCAATAAATGCTGTTGAAATTTGACTGATCTGGACTTTATTTGATTTGATTTTCAGTTGTTGACTGTAGAAAATGTTGACCTACCTACTCGGCTACTTCAGTAATTAGTATATGGCGCTGAGTCATGATGCAAGTTAGACATTATGATGTTCTGGACCTTCGCTTGAGGATATTTTGTCTAACTGGACCTTTTTGAATTTTAATTAAAGACCCCTGGAATATAATATACAAACCATGTTTGTAATCATGTTACAAATCCTGTAACTACAAATCCCTGTGTTTTTATTTACTTAAAATGAGCCTTTCATGTCTACATCTTCCATCAGAGGCCGCTATGTTGCACCGCCTTGTTTTTATGGTAGTCCAGAATGAACAAGTCAAACACTGCCTCTAGAGGACGGCTTTCATGTTTTTACAGCAGTTTGAATTCGGTGCTGCTATGGCGCCAGATGGAAGATGTAAAAACAAGAGGAATCGGTGGTTGCTGCTGGTGCTGGTTAACCGTTTTGTGCTGTGAGAAGTTTGAGAACCCAGAAGAAACGGCAAATGCTTGTCATCAATGAAGTGAAACATGACGGCCACTGCAGGTTCTACTACATGCTTGGAAAGGGTGGGATGAGGGAGGGTATTCATGTGGCTGCAATCAGCAACCTCAACACTAGATTCCATCAAATCTTACACACTGTGGACATCTGGTTCCTATCACTACCACTGTCGACAATTCTGACTTGGTACGCTTTTCTAGATGGAATTAGAAATTTACCTTCTGTATTTAGAAATAAACCTTAATTTGCAGGTGTAGAGGCACTGATAGACAGCAAATAAAAGTGGGAATTGATCCTAATACTAAATACTAAACACTGAACCTGTGTTTAAACAGGCTATACTTTAAAAAATAAACAGAAAGTGCTTTCAGAAGATTCGCAGTGGTGCTAGGTTGTTAGTGAAACATCCAAGCAGTCAAGCTATGCAGCTGATTCTAGATCTGCTTTAAGTTAATTATCCTTCTTTATCTCACTGGAAAATTTTATTGGTTGCAGTACATCGTTTAGTACATCGGCTGAGCTGAAGTCTGCGTTTGTCCCAGTTACACTTATTACACACTGGTTATTAGTCCCACAATGGGGAAATTTCAACTCCGCATTTAACCCACCCGTGAAGTGAAACACCACATACACACTAGTGAGCACACACACACTAGGGGCCAGTGAGCACACTTGCCCGGAGCGGTGGGCAGCCCAATCCGCAGCGCCCGGGGAGCAGTTGGGGGTTAGGCGTCTTGCTCAAGGACACCTCAGTCATGTGTTGTCGGCTCTGGGGATCGACCCAGCAACCTTCCGGTCATGAGGCTGGATCCCTAACCTCCAGCCCACGACTGCCCCCAGATATGTTGCTTCTAATAAGTAATAGGAACAAGTGAAAATGTGTCATAGAACCAAATATAAAGCCTTTTATGAATTCATTAATGCCTGATTGGTTAAATATTCATAAGTCCTGAGAAATGTAATCAAATCACGTTTACTGTCTCATCACATTTACACAGGTTCGAATGTGAGTGAAAATCTTAGGTACACTGATAAAAATGGCAGTTTTTAAACACTGTGTCCGCTCACTGTCCACTCTATCAGACACTCCTACCCTGTCAGTCCACCTTGTAGATGTAAAGTCAGAGATGACAGCTCATCTGCTGCTGCACAGTTTGTGTTGGTCGTCCTCTAGTCCTTCATCAGTGGTCACAGGACGCTGTTGGCAGGATATTTTTGGTTGGTGGACTATTCTCAGTCCAGCAGTGATGCTGAGGTGTTTAAAAACTCCAGCAGCACTGCTGTGTCTGATCCACTCAGACCAGCACAACACACACTAACACACCACCACCACGTCAGTGTTACTGCAGCGCTGAGAATGACCCACCACCCAAATAGTACCTGCTCTGTGAGGGTCTATGGGGGTCCTGACCACTGAAGAACAGGGTAACAGAGTATCAGAGAAACAGATGGACTACAGTCTGTAACTGTAGAACTACAGAGTGCAGCTATACAGTAAGTGGAGCTGATAAGATGGACAATGAGTGTAGAAACAAGGAGGTGGTCATAGTGTTATGCCTGACTGATGTATATTCCAGATTATAAGATATTGGTAGAAAATGTACAGGATGTATATATGTGCAGGTATAGAATTGCTAAAGACCTGCTTGAAGATTAGAGTGAGGATGTTGATATACTGTATTTTGATCTATAACGAGCATGTGAGCCGCCCATCTTACCAATCCAACAAAATAAGTGCAATTCCTCATTTCCTACTTTGTTTTTCTTACTTTTGTGGTGAGTGAATGTCTGCCAGATGACCAAATGTAAACATACTTAATTATGTTCCCTGGAGGTCGTGGGCACCTAATCAGTCTCGCGATTGTTTTCTCTCAGAGGCAAAACCTGAAAAACGTGTCCATATTGTGCCATTACGTCCATCTTCAGAAGCTTGAGCTCCCCTACAACAGAATAAAAGGTACGTATGTCTCTCTGTGTGTTAGGAACATATGGTAAACAGCTATTCTCTGGAATGTTATTCATCACCGTTGTGTTTTCTTGTGATCCTGTTGCTGAGCGTCCTTAGTCGATTCTTTATCTTTGTCCTTGAAAACGTGGATAAAAAAATCACAGACGTGTGCACTGCTGCCATCCATTCTTCTCTGGGCTTTCTGTGCTTAATGTTTTGTGACTGGTAGATTTATCCTGCGTGAGCCACATGCCATACCTCATCATGCTCGATGCTTCCCACAACGAACTCTCCGAGTTTTTTGGATTCCAACCTCCAAAAAACCTCAAGGTGAGACCCCACAGTAAAGAGCGAAAAGGTTTTGAGGTATAGTTTATGAACAGGACCATAACCTCTTTGTTCCAAAGTGCAGTACACTAGGCATTTGTTTTCTAGGCTTTCTCGTTCTGTAGCAGTAGGTTTGTTGCCAAAATCACATTTTATGTGTTATGGATGGATAGACTTCTTTGATCATTCATTGATTGCAATGTTACAGTAGCAAGATATATGATTGCACATATATTACACATATTGGGGGAAAAAATCAGACTTAAGTTAGAGTAAAGTATAAGAGAGTATGAATAGAAGTATATCTATTTGCATATTTACATAGCATATAAGACAGATTTATTGTAATTACATAACAGTAGGTATTGCACTAAGTGGTATAAGGTAGTTTCATCACTTGACTTCCTTTTTTCTGAGGGTTTATGAAGAAAAGCACATGGTGAGTCAACCGTGTCTTTCAGTTATCAGAGATTTTCTCATTTAGCTCATGATTTCATATGAAGCTTTTAGTTGAAGTCACTGGTGTGACCGACTTTATTCTGAGGTAATTGTGAAAAATAGAATCCAAATGGATTAAATTACACACACTATATTGCCAAAAGTATTCACTCACCATCCAAATCACTGAATTCAGGTGTTCCAATCACTTCCATGGCCACAGGTGTATAGAGCCGAGCCCCCAGGCCTGCAGACTGCTTCTACAGACATTAGTGAAAGAATGGGTCGCTCTCAGGAGCTCAGTGAGTTCCAGCGGGGTGCCGTGATCGGACGCCACCTGTGCAGCAAGTCCAGTCGTGAAATTTCCTCACTACTAAATATTCCACAGTCAACTGTCAGTAAAAATGCCACGTAAAATGACAGAGCGGGGTCAGCGGATGCTGAGGGGCATAGTGCGCAGAGGTCACCAACTTTCTGCAGAGTCAGTCGCTACAGACCTCCAAACTTCATGTGGCCTTCAGATCAGCTCAAGAACAGCGTAGAGAGCTTCATGGAATGGGTTTCCATGGCCGAGCAGCCGCATCCAAGCCTTACATCACCAAGCGCAATGCAGAGCGTGGAATGCAGTGGTGTAAAGCGCCGCCACTGGACTCTAGAGCAGTGGAGACGTGTTCTCTGGAGTGACAAAGAAAGGTTCATAAAGACGTGGATGAGCGAGTTTGGTGTGGAAGAACTTGACTGGCCTGCACAGAGTCCTGACCTCAACCCGATAGAACACCTTTGGGTTGAATTAGAGCAGAGACTGTGAGCCAGGCCTTCTCGTCCAACATCAGTGTCTGACCTCACAAATGCGCTTCTGGACGAACAGTCACAAATTCCCATAAACACACTCCTAACACTTGTGGAAAGCCTTTCCAGAAGAGTTGAAGCTGTTATAGCTGCAAAGGGTGGGCCGTCATCATATTAAACCCTGTGGATTAAGAATGGGACGTCACTCAATTTCATATGCGAGTGAAGTCAGATGACCGAATACTTTTGGAAATAAAGTGTAGTATTTAATAGCATGTAATAATGGTTTATGTAATCAGGGGCATTTTTTAAACTTATTTTATTAGCAACATATTTTATTTATCAAGAAGAGCCTTTTTGTCTTTTCAACCAAAATCAAACCACATTTTATTCCGCTTTATACCATCTTAGCTGTAAATATGTCTCAGTATGTGCTGATGTACTAGTGAAGGCTAAAAAATATAAACAGAAATGCAGACTTCCTTTGCTCTACTTTAAGCTTTAGCTCAGCTTTAGCTGCTTTTCTTGCATCTCCAGCGAGAAACTTTTAAAAATAGAACAGTTTCTTGTAAAATGTCTCTCAGCGTTCGACTTTTTTCAAATATTTCTGTTCCATCTTAAATGATGCCTGAGGAGCCCGAATGTAACTGCTGCGCTATTTAAGGTGAAACGGGAAAATTCAAACAAGAAGCTGGCAAACGAGAAGCTGGCAAACGAGAAGCTGAATTAAGCCTCGCGACTTTTTAGTGTTTGTCAGTTTCTCGTTGCAGATGAAACATATCAGGAAACCAGCTGGACTGATTATAAGTTCAAATGAGTCCGTTCATCTCTAAATTATTGCTTTTCCTCTTCAAGCTCGCCCTTTGCCTTTTCATTAGCTACTAGTTTGTTGTCTGCATTGCTATGGTGACCAGCCGTCTGCGCTGATCTTCAGGGTTAACGGGTGAATCAGCAGTTCTACATTAACTCCAGCGTTTAAGACCATCTACTGTTAAACTGTGGAATGATCAGCAGAGCTTTATTTTACTGTAAAGGAGGATTATTGTATTTTTCACTCCTGCACTAGATTGCACTGATCTTTCGTCTTCGTCTTTTACCACAGGAAGTGAATTTCTCTCATAACCAGATTTCAGCGATGAAAGACCTGTCTGCCTACGCTTCTCTTAGCAAGCTGATTCTAGACTGTATCCTTTTGAATGAAGTCTCTTCTACCATGAATTCTTGTACCATGTGTAAGGCACTTGGAGGCTCTAGTGTGTCTCATGCCATGTAATGTATAGAAGCACAGTTGCATTCGTAATTAGAGTAGTGTGCTAAATAATGAGCTAAATACAGTGTAATTCCTGCTTCTTTCATTGTACGTGATGTAATTGGATTAAACGTAATTATCTCAGGTTAATGCCTTGACTGAGTTCTCCACCTGTCAGATAACTCCTTTAGTGAAATCAGGGGGCTGGAGAAGTGTAGCAGCTTGACCCACCTCAGCATAGCCCACAGTAAGATCTCACGTATCAGCGGCCTGGACAATCTACCTCTCAAACATCTCTGTCTGGTACGTTCTGTTCTCTTAACTGCTGTGTCTTCAGTAGAGGATCCCATCCCAGCTCAGGTGTCCCCAGTTATTTCTTATTTCTACACCAGAATCAAACATACATCAGATGTGGAACATTCCCTCTCCCTTTATTGGGAGCTGGATTAAAGCAGAACAGTACTGGAGTACTGGCTGCAGCTTTTGCTACTAAATACATTTTAATCAGATAACGACCAGTTAGTTGTCTAAAGTAGTGGTGGGAAATATGACTATTTTGTCATTATCTTGTAAAATTTTGTTATCGTAGCAAACGGTACACTTTTCTCAGCATATTCAACGGACAAATCATATAATAATAACGATCTTAAACTTACCCTATGTATTTTTTATGTTAAAATTGTGTTAACATCATGTGCACAGGCTCAGAAAGAAGGTCTGGCTGGATGTTTAGATCTCAAATACAAAATCTTCACGCTGATGAACACATGATGGCGATAATCCAGTCATAATCAGATTTCTGCAGTTATCTGATTATTCAAATGGTCATGTAAACAGAATACTTCAGTTTCTTAGAATGGAGTGATGTCTAGAAATATGATTAAGAAACCTGATAGGCTGGATCTTAGCTCAGTAATCAGATTTCCCAGTGTAAACTCTCACTCTGATTTCTTTCGGATTTCTCAGTCTGCGCATGAGCGAAAACAGACTGTGGTACCGGAAATAAGCGAGCGGCGTCAACGCAACACACAGGAAAACACTTTTGGAGCATTTAATTTAAATATAGTAAATGATGTATGTTCATATTTTCAGGTAAACGGGCTTCATCTTTTAAGAAAAGAAGCGGCGTGATGTTTGAGTTTTACTTTATGTTTACATCACATCTGTGAGTTTATTGGCTGGTTGCAAAGCAGAAATCTGATTACTGCCCGACTCATGTAAATGATTACTCAAGTGTATGTAAACACGTTGATCAGATTACTGAAAAAATCTGATTATCTGGAGTTATCGGATTATGAAGTACATGTAAACACACTCACATCCTCGTTTTGACAGAGTTCTCTTTGAGTTCTCTTTGACTGCGCTTGCAGTCTTTAGATTCATCCACTCAGGGAAGAGGTCTAAAGTGCAACCCATGCTACAATTTTTTTTCTGCACATTGCGAGCAAATGCACATTTCGACCAGAGAGGTCTCCAAATCCCTCCTTATATAACGAAGCTTTAATATGTTTCATATTAAATTAGTCCTCTTTAATTGGACTTAGTGCAGCGCAGAGTGTGAAACAGTAAATAAAAATCATACTTCATAGTTTTTGATGGTAGTTTTTAAAATGTGAAACTACTGCCGCACTCTATCTGCATGTCAAAATATTGTTATATGTATTGTGTCATGAAAAAGTCTTTAAGTATTGTGATATGATATTTTTTGCCATATTATCATAATATAAACGTGTCAATTGTGCAGCATTTACAAGCGAACCTTCTGCGGCTCAGCAATGAGATTTACCTAGACTACTGTAATTGGATTTGTATTATATTATTTAAGAACACACCTTCAGTTTATAAATAACAACAAATTTACATATTAATGTAACTGTTGTGGACGTCTGCCAGTCCTGAATTCCTTCAGGAGTGCTGTTTAAATATTTTAAAAGAATATGTGTATTAACAGGCAATCATGGAAATCCCCAGCGCACAACAATAAACACATAATCACAGAACTGTGAATGGTTGAAAGCTGTTAATATGTTTTGTGTGTCTCATTTTATATTCCACTGCCTATTTTCTGGTGGAATAATACTTTCCTTAGATATTTATAAAACTACATTATGCTCAAACCTGCAAAACTTTCTGAGGGGGAGTGCCGTAGTGAAGGATTTTATGCTTGCACAGAAATCATCAGGTTTTCAAAATGTCAGCATTTCACACATTGAATAGCTTAACATTATGCAGTTGAAAGGAATGAATTTCATTGGAAAATAATGGACAGTCTGAAAGTAGTAAATACTGCCTTTTGTGTTTGATTCACTAGTTTGACTGACAATTTCATATGCTCCACATTTCCTTGGAATGTGAGGGTCGATTCAAGTCCAGTGGTGCAGCTAGTGAGGTGGAAGCACGTATTCAGACACTTCTGGCTTTGTTATTTAATATATTTACAGTGCATTTATCCACTTCACGTTTATTTACACACATAATGCCGTTTGACTTTGTATTCATAAACAACATAGTGTGTGTTCATTGTCATAAAAGATTTGTTTAGGAAATGTAATTAAAAGGAAGGAAACTGTTCAGACACCACAGCTCAATAACATTAGTACTTTGTTACAAAGCCATTGTTGGCAGCTTAGAGACATCTACGGTTAGAAGTAATTAGCTTTTGGCAACATTGTGGCTCAATTCTGGCTCTTTCTGCTTGACAAACTGTCTTTAATTTCCCAGGGCTATGAGGATCTCACAATTTCAGAATCCTCCATATCTTCAATTAGATTCAAGTCAAGAGATTGGCTAGGCCAAGCAGGCACCTTTCTTTTTCAGAAACCAGCCTTGAGTTATTTTGGCTGTATGTTGAGGGTCTTTTGTCTTGTTGAAACTTCCATCTTCTCCCCAGTTTCAATTTCTTGGCTGACGAGATTAAATTCTCTTCGCATAACTCCTAGTACATGTTTCATGTTTCATTCAATGGCGTGTAATGCCCCAGCATTGCTTGCAAAGAAGGAGCCCCATATCATGATTCTCCCACCTTCATACTTCACTGTGGGTGTCCTTGGGATCATACATGCAATCTATTTTTATTTCATTTTACCAGGGACTGTATAAACTTTGTAAGTCTGAAATCTTATCTTATCTGAGTCGTCACCATGACAACTTCAGTTAGGACTGAATTTACTAAAGAAGCTATTACAGAACAACAGTTCTTAAGTTCATAATCGTATCCAGATGACTCCAGATAAGAAAACAGAATTACACAAACATCTTAACTAGACTAAGTCTCCTAAATTCTGTCCTAACTTTAAGATAACTTTAACCATTTGTTTCTATTGTTTTGTGCAGTGACAAACAGCACAGTTCACTACGACTGGCATGATGACACTACGTTTATCAACTCTGAAGACTGTGATTCGACTTTTTTTCTAAAAACCCCAAGACACTGCAGACACGATCTCTCCCATCCCCTCTCATTACCTTCATGTGTTAATGTTGATAAAAACATCAGATAAAGTTCTACAGTCATGGTGGTGAATAATGAGGAGACAGAGCTGAGCCTATGTCTGTTTATTAGGAGGAGTAGCGTTAGCAAGCGTTTGGGAAATGGAGACTGAAACTGTGGAGCGGTGAAGCCCTGATTAACAGCTTGAAGCTCTGACCCAGTATTCTTCATTTTCAGCTTATCGCAATTTAGTTTTGTTTGACCTTTTTTCTACATCAGTAACGGTAGCTAATGTTAGCTGCCTGGCTAACAAGCTTGATTACGTGTTTACGTTTCAGCTGTGCACATATGGTCGGTTGCTAGGGAACAGGCATTTAATTATAAATATATATATATATATTTCTATATAGAATACATACTTTTTGTACATTTATGAGTAAACCAAGTCAAAAGGCATTAGTTTCATGAATTTGAAGTGGCTATAAATTAATATATGAGAGTATATTAAATGACAAAAATAACTGTCTTAATACTGTTTCTTCCTGAGTCTATATTAAGTTGCTGATATTGCTCAGAAATTGAGACTACTGTTTATTTAATATTTCAATAAGCGTTAATAAAGGAAGCTCCACATTTTTTCCGTGTGTGCAGCTGCCATAGTGATTGCCATGCTGTGCCTCTCTTTATTTAAATTTTTGATATGTCTTTGTTGGTTTAATTAGCTTCAGAGTGCTGCTCATAAACCGGTGACACCTTCCTTTTCCCTCGTCTCCTTTTTTTCCAGTGCTCACCTCATGGTATCTCCATGTCATCTGTCATCTATTGCCTTATTATTCCGTTATGTCATCGCTTTCAGAAAGGTTACACCCCTCACTGTGTAACAGTGCATGTGCAGCTTCTTGCCTCCCCATCCACGTTTGATATAGTTGACAGTAATGTTGTGTTTTGGGATTTTGAGTCAGGTGTCCCCCCCCACAGTGAATATCCATGTTGGCGCCCCAGCCTTTTAAAAGAGTATAAATGGAAGCTGGTGTTGAAGCCCACCATATGGCACGCCAACATGCCTCCAGACCCTTTGCCACTTCACTGAAGGGTGTTTGCGTTGTCCTTTATCAAAGTGATTCTTCATCGTCAGCAGTGCCGCGTCCTCTGTCGTCCGTTTTCCCCCTCAGGGCACAGCTGCTGGTGTGAGTGAGGCTGGACCACTTTCAACAGCACACATGCACACAGACACACTCTCATACACACACACACCCACACGCTGAACCTGTCGGCCCCTCTGCTGCCCTGAAACCCTGAGCAGGGTGCTCTTGTCAGGTAACTTCTCTCTCACCTCATCACACTCTGGCACCGGAGCATCCAGGACCCCTTATGGTCACCGTCGCCCCCGCTGTCTGCATTTCTCTGCCAGGCAGGGGTGGTGAGGGGGCAGGGCATGGAGGCTGGGTTCTGGATGACAGCCCAGAGTTGCCTTAGGAGGGCCAGGGACTCAGAGGAAAAGATGAGAGTGGGTAAGTGAGAGATTTGGAGAGCCCCTGATTTATAAGCAAGCAGTTCCTGTGTCTTTGCAGCTGTTCAGCTGTCAGTCGATCTGCTCATCAGCCTTATCTAAGAAGAGTTCGCCTGTCAATCAGAAAGGTCGCCTAAAATTATACCAATGAGCTGCAGCCATGCACTAATATACCACTCTGCTAATACCCTGTTAAAAATGGTATATTGCCAGGAGATATACTATAATACAGGGTGACTTAAAAAGATTAATCCAATTTCAAAGCGCCGTATTTTTATAACCAAGAGGCGCCTAGGAACCAATCACATACCAATTGAAAGAGGGGGTCATAGAGTTTCTGACCGCTACCGGAAGACGGCTCCATTCAGTCTGAGAGGAGATGAGACCCCTGAGCAGAAAGCGTTCTGCGTTCTCCACTTCAATACGAGTGAATCCGTCATAACTGTGCAACGTAAGGGACACCCGACAAGTTCAATCCAGTAAGGGATGAGTTTGACTGTGGCGCTGATGTTTTCTGTTCAGCTGGAGGAGGTTCAGACTGAGACCTTGTACAATTACATAATAAACTTTATGCTCATTTAAACCATTTACAGTTCACTGCACTGATCTGTAGTGATTTACAAGTGAAATAAATCATTTTGAATCGGATTAACCTTTTTGAATCACCCCATATATATATATATATATATATATATATATATATATGGCATATTTCTACAAGTTTCTGTTTATTCACACAATTTATGTTTATTTGAGTTCAACATATTTGGAAAAAGACAATGAAACATAAAATGCGCTGTAACTTTTGCCCAGACCACAGTTCTTTTTTTTCCCCCAAGTACATTAAATTAACAATTACATTAAAGCAAATGAACAGTAATTGTGTAGAAGTATAGTGGGTGTACTAACTTATTTTCACTTGCTAAATGAACAAAACATGTCTTTTGCAGCGGAGCCCAAACTTTTGCAGACAGCTGTATAATAAGGAGCTTGGGCAATGTTGAGTTTCACTATCTTGACTATATTTCCATGCCTATATTAGGTCCATATGGGGCCACTATACGTCTTGTCTTTGTTAGTCATTACTTGATTAGTGAAAAGCACAACTGATGCATATCATCTATCAGAAAACCTTGCATCTCCAAAAGAGTATACAGGATAAAGAATAAAATGTTCTTCATTTTGATTGTAAGTCAATGTAACAAGATTTTAAGTCATTTTTCATCAGGAAATTTTGACACAGTATAAACAGATTCGTTCGGTCAGTGGCATGGTTTTGATAAATGTTATTGATGTTATTGTCACAATTTATGTTATAAAACTGGTTTTATGTCAGTTCCTGATTTTAGGTTGTCATTTCTGTGTGCAGAGGGGGAACCTGATAAAGAAGATCGAGAATTTGCATACCCTCCGGACCCTGCAGGTTCTGGACTTGTCCTCTAACAGAATCCAAAGTCTCTCTGGTCTTCAGAACCTCCATTTTCTTGGAAGCATCAATCTTGAGAGTAATCTAGTAAGGCTGTATTTCTGTAACCAGCCGTTTCTTCTTGATTTAATGGCCATTTTTGCTTCTGTCTCATGTTTTTCTTCTGTGTCATGCTTAGATTAGGGAGATCAAGGAGGCCACTTATGTGCATGACCTTCCGTTACTGAGAGAGCTAAATCTCAAGAGAAGCCCAGTGCAGGTAAGATCTGCCTATCTGCCCATCTATAAAATGGTCAGATCAGGCAGTGGATGTGTAATTTAGGTCCAAAACAACACCCAGATTCCATCTTAGACACCAGACTTAACAAACACATGCCTTACAGTCTCACCATGACAAGAACCAAGAGCCTACAACAGTCCTTTCTGAATGGAGGAGTAAGGCTTGTCAGTACAAAAAGAGATCAAGAACAGTAAACTGTTTGGAAAATGATTTTAAAGAGATCTTATTTAATCCTAAAGACTTTTTGAAACAGTAACTTGATTGCTTTTTGAACCTTTAACATGTTTTATGAATTTAGAAAAATGTAAAGAACGTGCTTCACATTTTTGTACTGTGCATTGTGCAAAAGTTTCTAGCACCTGAGAAAATTGTGTTTAAAATTCATTTTAAATGTATTCATTTGGGCACTACGCATTTATTTATTCAGAAAACAGTAATATTAGAATACACAAGAATAGCTAGATGAGCCATTAATAGCATTAACGCAGAAGGCAGTCATTTGATGTATGTGTCTGTCTTTGTGTAACCATTTCCAAACCTCTCCTTGAGGAACCCCAGTATTAATTATCATCCAGTACGTGGTTTTTGGTCTTCAGTCCTTCTTTAATCCCTTAAAATCCCAGGTTTGTTAGGGGCATTCGTGGGCTGGAGGTTAGGGATCTGGCCCTGTGACCGGAAGGTCGCCGGTTCGATCCCCAGGGCCGACAGTCCATGACTGAGGTGTCCTTGAGCAAGACACCTAACCCCCAACTGCTCCCCGGGCGCTGTGGATAGGGCTGCCCACCGCTCCGGTGTGCTCACTGCCCCCTAGTGTGTGTATTCACTAGTGTGTATGTGGTGTTTCACTTCACGGATGGGTTAAATGCGGAGGTGAAATTTCCCCAGTTGTGGGATCAAAAAAGTATCACTTTACTTTACTTTTTATTACATACTGAGGCTTAGTATTCAGTAACCACAGGGGCTTTAGCGCACACTGGCTGAGCTATTATTAGGTTATAGAAGTGTGTAATAAAGCTTTGGGCCTGCTGTTGAACCCTGACCATTTAAACAGTAAAGGTAATCAGGTGTGCTCATGATGGAATTTGGATTCAAACCAAGAGATGACAGCAGGGACGAGAAGTTGGTAACCAAATCTGTGTTCAACTAAACAACCACTACCTTTAAAAAAAAAATATATATATAAATGATTTTAAACTTGCTAGGGTGCCTAAGGCTTTTGCACAGTCCTGCATGTCTGCGAAATTCTCCTTTTGAATAAATAACTCACACTAGCAGCTTTAATTCTCTACTGCAGGAACAGCCTGACTACAGACTGGCGGTGATCTTCCTCCTTCATCGCCTTACTCATTTGGATGAACAGGCTGTGACTGCTGAGGAAAAGGTAAATCGTGTCAGTCCATGATTATATAGTCTGAAACCCATTCTGTTGTACTTTTTATTAGTGACATGACTGTTTATACTAGTCCATTTGCTTTTTTTTAGTTTGTTTTAAACACATTTTTACTGATATCATGTGTAATAATGGTCTTATGAATGATACAGGGATGAATGTGAATGTGTTTGCATATTATTTATGTGACTCATAGATTTTACTGCCTCTGTGGTAATGTTGTTTTCAGGTTTCTGCTGTAAACAAATTCGATCCACCCCTTGAAGTGGGGGCAGCCCGAGATCACATGACTCACGTGGTGTACCAGCACATGCAGCCACAGGTCATCTTTGACAGGTATGAATGGCTGAATTAGTTTTATAGGCCAGTCATTACTTTTCGGCCTACAGCTTTCTAATTTTTCGTGGTTGTTTATTTGCTTCAAGGTATTGCATCTCAACCAAAAGGGCCGTGTCCCCCAGCTATTGTGATATTAACTGTAATTGTAATTTAGGCATATTACATAAATAATGTTTTGTTTTGTTATTTTTTTAATATGTCAGTTAAAGACATTCAGTTTGGCTACACCTACACCCACATTGAACAGCTTAATGTTATGTATAGTTATTTAAACTGTTAAATCGTAAACGTTTTGCTCTCACTTTTTGCACAGTGCATATTATTTTGTTTACACTGTGCCATTACGCATTAACTAAGCCAAGTTTATGAATGTGGGACAGATGAATTATGGTTGTCTTTTAAGACCTTTTACTCAAATTGAAATCAATGTTCAGTTCAGTTTTCCATCTGTTTAACATCTAGCACCCTGCCCAGTCTGGATGCTCCATACCCCATGCTCATCCTCACAGGGCCTCAGGCATGTGGAAAGAGGGAGCTGGCCCATAAGCTGTGCCAGGAGTTCAGTGATTATTTTGCCTATGGGTGAGTGCTTGTCTTTGAATACTTTATATCTGCATATTCATGATTGTCAGACTGAAATGGAAAACATGTTGAAGTACCACTAAAACATGTCTGTCACGCAAATATACAGTGTTATGACTTGCAGTAGAGAATTACACCTCCTCCTCTTCTGCAGATAACATTTCTCTCAGCTCATTATAGATCATGATGGAAATCTCCATGTGTTCCTATACACCAGAGTCCGGATGATGTAGCTCTTACTTGTTGAATGTAGAAAGTAGGGCTGAACGATTTGGGTGAAATATCTAATTGCAGTTTTTCTGACCTGTATTGCGACTGCAATTTTGATTGTGATTTTTTTTAAAAAATAAATTGATTTCCATGCTTTTATTTGACCGACACCACCAACATACAGTGGCTTGTTGTGGTTGTGATGTCACAGAACTTGGGCATTTGGTTGCTTCTGATTAGTCTAACTTATCTACAAGCAGTTCACGTGTAGGTTAAACCTTCCCACTTAAAACTTGTTCATAATTAAGTGATACTTTTTTGATCCCACAGCCGGGGAAATTCCACCTCCGCATTTAACCCATCCGTGAAGTGAAACACCACATACACACTAGTGAACACACACACTAGGGGGCAGTGAGCACACTTGCCGAGAGCAGTGGGCAGCCCTATCCACGGCGCCCGGGGAGCAGTTGAGGGTTAGGTGTCTTGCTCAAGAACACCTCAGTCATGGACTGTCAGCCCTGGGGATCGAACCGGCAACCTTCTGGTCACAGGGCCAGATCCCTAACCTCCAGCCCATGACTGCCCAATGTAGATATAGTTAAAATTGCTCATTCATCCCAAGTAGAAAGCCTCATGTGACTGGAAGTCTGCATTTATGTGTCTGTTCTTTCTTAATTATTTAATTTTTAGTGCTTGCCACACCACCAGAGGGCCTTATTTTGGGGAGGAAGATGGCTGTGACTACCACTTTGTCCTGGAAGAAGAGTTTCAGAACATGATTCGAATGGTGTGTCTCAGAATTACTATATTGTTATTACTCAATTACTTACTGAATGATATCTATACACTAGTTGGTCAACCTATCGATAAGCAAACAGAATTACTATTTATGACCAAAGTCAGTTGAAAGGGTACAGTAAGTTGAAAAAACACTGAATTCCCAAAATAGTGCTCCTTAAAGTTAGATCACAGTAAAATAGTACGCACATTAACTATATTTGAACTATATGTGTATGTGTGTGTGTGTGTGTGTGTGTGTGTGTGTGTGTGTGTGTGTGTGTGTGTGTGTGTGTCTATTTCGTTGCTGTTGGAATAGAGCCTAAACTTAAATCTCCAAAATTGTAACTTTACAGGAGGGGGAAAAACATACTTTACTTTTAATGTAAGTCAATGGGACCAGATGTCTTTCCAAATAATTTTAGGCCATTTCTTTTGGTACAATGTAAAGACCAACATGCATATTCAATTGATGTCAAAAACTGAAAAATGTCAAAAAAGGAGATACAAGGTTTTGTTTTGACAGCAGCAATATACACTCACTGGCCACTTTATTAGGTACAGTTGCATGTTAACACAAATAGATAATCAGCCAATCACACAGCCGCAACTCAGTGCATTTAGGCGTGTAGAGGTGGTCAAGACAACTTGCTGAAGTGCAGACCGAGCATCAGAACGGGGAAGAAAGGGGATTTTAGTGGCTTTGAACGTGGCGTTGTTGTTGGTGCCAGACGGGCTGGTCTGAGTATTTCAGAAACTGTTTTGTTTGGTTCTGTGACTGTACTTGTGTTGACTGATAGTGACTGACCGGTTTCAGCAAAATGATCTCGATGATTGTCAGTTACATAACCAGGGCCACTCTGCTGAAAGGAAGCAGAGCCCAAGGTTCAAAGGGCTAACGCACACTCATATTTCAGCTTTTTTAATGTGTTCCAGACAGCATAATTTCCCTAGAGATCTCATAACACAATAACAATAACACAAAAATGGAAATTTAGTGTCTTAAACTGTTATTTGTACATGGTCTTCTTGTGGGAACAGCTGAAAGAGTAGATAACTACATCGTTCTGTTGCTCCTTGTTTTACTTTTGGTAACGTTCTTATGTAATCATGTGGTTTTAAGGAATCTTTGAAGGCCTGCCCCACCTGGGTAAGCAACCAAACACCATGCCAATAAGAGTCCTAGGGCAAGACTCCTAACACCGCCTTCACCTCCCTGTATAAAATGATCAAATTGTAAGTCGCTCTGGATAAGAGCGTCAGCCAAATGCTGTAAATTTAGTTGCTGCAAATTCGATGACTGGCCAGATATTTGAAATGAGAGGAAAGAATGTTTCTCATGATCTGTTACTACAGCTCTCTGGTGCTTTTAAGCTTTGCTCACATTCCTCTTTGTAGGATGGTTTTGTAAGTCCAGTGGGTTTGATAAATAGAGGTCGTGGGTTGATTTAGAGCGGAAGCCTTTTGAAGTGTGATTATAAGCGTATGCTGCAAGCATCAAAGGAGGAGTTTCAGGTGAGGATTATGATCCAGCCTGGCCCCATATCGCACAGCCACAGATGTGCACCCAGATCCATCAGTAACACTCACAACCAGCCAGATTTCCAATCAGCAAACTCACCTGAACTAAGCTTAGGCCAGGGCCTGTTAAAGCAAGTAATGCACAGGATCAACAGGCAGTTGTAACTGCTGTACTAATATACTATTGCAGTTATACATAATGACTGAAAAGCAGTATTAACTAATAGTTGGTAACACTTTATTTGAAGGCCACCTACATAAGGGCTTTATGACGCATTCATAAGCACTGAATAATGTGTTTATGAAGCACTACTTGAACATTTATTAAGTGCTTATGTCGGTTCTCGCAACCTGACATAAGATGTTTTATGAAATAAATGGCATTGTACTGACATAAGTAAAAACATTGAACATATTTACAGCACTAAACATTTAAACCCTACACATAATCGCATCAATCATCTTATCTATGCCATGGAGGGAAGAGGGGGTGGTTTCCAGGCATATTTAACCTGATATCAGTACAATGATCTTAAGAATACTGACATAAATAGTTATGTATAGGGTTTAAATGTGTTCTTTGTGTTGTTTTCTAAAAGTGATGTTTCCAGAGCAGATCACTGAAGAGACGCCGTCTGTTTATAGTTTATAGCCCAGATTTGGGGAAAAACGGCTCGACTTTCAGTAGAAAAACAAAGTTCAGCTTCTTTTATTATAAGGGTTTAAAATGACATCACCGTCTATTAGACTGGAGAGAAGAGCTACAGCCTCACACGACGCCCAGCTTCTGAACGGAGCTCATGAAATATGAACAATATTAAGAGCATGACGAAGTGCGGTTTGGAACCACCGGTGGTCCCACCGTGGTAAGAGGTTACCACGATCTTGACTAATATCTGTAGAAGTTTGTTGCGATCGGTGAGATTTTCCAGATTACATCTGTACAGTAGTGCAAACGCCACATCACTCATGTTATGCAGAGTCAGAGTGAAAAACAAGGACTGGAGCAAAATTTGAGTAAAATCATGATGCTTCACTCCCCACTTGACTCCACACCACTCACATACTCGTCCTTGTGTTTCATGCCACGATGCTACATGTCAGTAAGTGAAAATCGTGCAGTTAGCCACTTGATATTCAAATTCGCTATTTTTTGTATTAGGATATGTCAAATTGTTTATAGAAAATGTTTATTAATTTATTTTAGTTTTTAAAAAGTGGGACAGTATGTTCATATGCAATGCAATTAAACACATTTAGGCTATGGTAACATTACAAGCCATATTGTTCAATTATGAATGAACTCAGTGGTTTAAACCTAGGTAAGTGACTCAGATCAGGCATTAATGTGAAGTAATCTGTGTCCTGAAATGACCCGTATGCACACGTCCTAATCAATAACATCACATGCATGAACCACAACAAACTAACCGGCAGAACGAGCCCATCACAAAGATCATTTGCTCTGATTAGCTGTCAGGTGCTAAAGGGTCTGCTTTGCTTTTGTGACTTTTGCTGGCAGCAGCTTCAATGTAGACTTGCATTTCCGTTATGCTTCGCTTCTGAAAGCTCGTAAAAACACAAACGACATGTCGACGTAGCTTTTGTGAGAGTCATTAAAGTTGATTAAAACAATAAAAAAAGAGAATTCAGGAACTTTTCCTGAAACATATTAGCCCTTCACCCTTCTGTGACCTAAGAGAAGCTCATTGGTTTCCACTGAAGTCCTTGTAGGTCCTAAATAAGAAGATTTGGTGTGTAATAAGCCTGGGATTTTAAGAGGTTAACCCCTTAACATTCCAGGTTTATTACATACTAAGGCTTATTATTCACTAACTACAGGGACTTCAGTGCAAACTAATGGAGCTTTTCTTGGCTTATAGAAGTATGTAATAAAGCTGTGGGCCTGCCAGCTGGACCATGGCTTGGTAAGGGGTTAACAGGAAAAATGATGTGAAGAAAATGACCAACCAATATCAGTGTGCAAAAGTGTGAATTTAGTCAATATTACAACAGCAGTTGTTTCCCCCATGTCCTTTATCAAGATGTATTCTAAATGTGACGTGACTGTTATGTGTCATTTTATATATATTAACAGAATATGACACTGAATACATTTAGCACAGTGTATTCAGCCGTTCAGCCACGTTTTTGACTTAGTTTTAGTATAAAACACTATTGTATTTTAATGCGGTCTCTCTCAGAGACGCTCTTAGAGCGATCTTTATGGAGTAAGTTTCTCAGAGCGTGGCTGTTTTCTGTCGTAGAAAAAAATAAGACGATGAAAAGGCTTCAGGGTCACCGTGTTTGATAAATGGCACTGCACAGGTTAAATAGACCCAGGTGCTGGTGGACACTAAGTCAAGAGGCAGCTGTGTGAAGTTGTGTGAAGAGCTACCAGTCAAGTGCTTGAAGGTTTGCATTGCGCCTGGGAGCGCTAAACAGGAGGAACATCTAAGACAAAGTCCATTTAGGAGATGTATGTGACCTATAACTTTCTCCAGTGATGCTCCGTGACAAGCAGGTTCCATACTTAAGAGTGCAGCATGATCTGTCTTCGAGTCTCACTCTCTCTCCGTCTCTTAGGGTTGCTTTGTCCAGACGATGCAGTATGGAGGCCATTGGTATGGTCTGTCTCGGGAGGCCATAGAAAGTGCGGCTCGAGAGGGCCTTGCTTGCTGTATTCATATGGAACTGGAGGTGCAGTATAAAGGAAATGTTAAGATTTTTTACAGCCCAATAATCTGGACAGCAGTTCTGAGTAGTGCAACAACAGAATGGTTTTTTTTTGTATAGAAATACAAGGTTAAATTTGACATTCTCATTGTTAAGCCAGACACACATACACTGTGCAATTTTAGCCCGTTTTTTAACCGGATTTGGTCACTTGTTTCACAGTCTGAGCAGCCTCACGAACCGGTTTCTCAGAGTTGCACCCAAAACCACACACAGTCACAACCACGGCTCCCACACAGAGACAAAAAGACCACATTTGCGGCACCAGCGTCCGTGTATGCCGACTCCGCTCCGTTCAACTGAGCTGAATTGCGAGGTATAAATAAATACGGTGATTTTTTTTTTTTATCTTCTGTCTATAGACTGTTCAGCTTCAGTGCACAGTGTGGCACAAGTTAACAAATCTGCTGTAGCGGTTTCTCAGTGGCTGTGTCTCAAATGACCCCCTCCTTCCTTTGTAGTGCACTAGCTTCTGCCTTCTGAATCCTGGCTGAATCCCAGAAAGCTATTTAATAGACACATTGTGATGCACTATGTAGGGAGCAGGGAGCCATTTGAGATTCAGCCAGTGTTTGGCTTGGGACTCAGTGTGCTGTTTTGAATTAAACAGCATTATTGGAAACTGTCTGTAGACAGAGCGTCTGTAGTGGCTACATTTCATGTGCGGTGTGAGTATATAAATCACAGGCTTTGGGCGATTCAAGTACAGTGTGAGTCACCAAAGAATAAGATTTCTAATATTGCACAGTGTAAACCTGGCTTTAGTGAAGTCTGCACTGCAAAAAAAAAAAAGACTAGTGGAAAAAGTGCTGAACTAAATAGGCTGATTTATTCTGTTACCCGTCTTGCTTTCAGACTAATTTACATACAAGAACAGTGTTTTTTCTCACAGTGATGTGTCAAATAAGCTTCAACAAACCATGGAAAAGAGGATTAGGACTTTTTACCTGCCTAATGTGTGTATATGTGAATTTTTGGTGTCTGGTTTTTGTCCACAGGGCGTGTTTAGTCTGAAAAACTCATACTTTGAGCCCAGATACGTGTTGCTGATCCCTACCAGCACTAAAGAGTATATTTCACGCATGAAGGCCAGAGGCCTCTACAGTAACGGCCAGATAGACACAGCAGTGTCACGAATTAACCTCTATGTCAAAATCAACAAAGAGCGGCCTGGCTTCTTCGACAGTGTGATCTCCAGCGGTACGAATCTTGATCAAGTGAAATGTACAAAGGTCAGAGACCGGCTTTCATTTATTGAATTTCCAGTCAAAACAACCATTAAGTACAAGTTATTCATTTTTAGTAAAAAAAAAAAAAAAAAAGCTAAATATAAATATAATAATTGTTTTTTCAGTATTTATCGTTTTAACTATCTGCCTTTATTACACCTTTCGTTCTTTTCAGGAGACTCACTTTCAGTTTTTCCACAGCTCCAAAGTTCAGTCTTACTGGTTGCTTGCATTCTTGCAGTCCAAGTAATCCCAAACACATTCAGTGGTGTTGAGGTCTGGACTCTGGGGTGGTCAGTCCATTGTCCAGCTTCTTTCTTTGATGTATCCGTCTCCATTTCTCAGTGAGGTTCTTCTTGATCAGTGACACGTCCTTTCAGACCCACAGCGCTGAGTGGGTGTCACAGTGGAAGGATGGACAGAAACACCTGTGGATGTTTTCAGATCTGAAGCAGCTTGATCTTCTCCTCTCTCTCAGAGATCAAAGCTTTAAGTGCTGTTTATCTGATGGGGGCAGTTTTGGTATCTGCAAGGCCTTGCATGGTTGCTAGGAGCCCCATTTTCTCTGTAGCTTTTAATCATTTTTGAGCTCCTGTTTTCCTTTTGTCCTTTCTTATGCAAATGGTTTATCCAAACTCTTCAGAAATATCTCCCGTAAAATGTATGAATTGTGCTTATTTGACCATTTTGACTGGAAATTAAATACATGAAGGTTTGTCTTTGACTTTTGCATAGTACTGTGCATTGGTGTTGCCTTTACTGAGCACATATGTTTACTCTTTTATTTATCTGAATGTATAGTTCTGTCTTTAAATTCCACAATTCTAGAACTTTATTATGATAATTTGTTTGTTTTTGATTAATGCAGCCATCTAGTACATATGATCTGCCCTTAAGTTATTTTTATTTTTAGTTATTTTTAGAATGATAGAAAGATACCTTTTCATTTTCATTCAAATCTAAAAGTAAAAAAAAAACTTTTATAATTAAAAAATGTCAATTTTTATTTTTAAAATGTCACCCTGGACATCATTTCTTGGCTTGATAATATAATAATGGAATGGCTCATGTCTCTTAACATGACTTTATGTTAGGAGATGAGGGACTAACATTATAAGTTGGTCTGCTTTGCTAATAGACAACCGTGAAGAGGCCTACAGAGCTCTGGGGCAGCTTGTGAAAGAGTACCTGGGCCTGGAGGAGCAGGGGGCAGGAGGAGGAGAGCACACCAGAGCTGCACCTGACAATACCCAGCCAGGTAAGTTTCAGCTCAAGGTCAGTTCTTTATTTTATATGTGAAGAGTTTCATTTCAAAGTGCTGTATGTGAATTAATAACAGTTTAGGTCTGAAAAGAATTACAGCTAGTTAAAAAATAAATTCACATTTCAATTTTACCATGTAATAAAAAAGTATTAAAATAAAGGTAGTAATACAAAATCTATTTGCACATAAAACAAAATATCAAGGCAAAAAAAAATTACAAATAAAACAATACATATATTTCGCTGCTGTCAGATCAAAACATCTTATCTACATTTTTGTCGTTTTCAGTTTGTGATATAATTTTAAAATGCCTGTTTTGTTGCGTGTAAATTTCATGAAGAATGGACCAAAAGAAACGGCCCAGAATGGCTTGGAAAAAACTCTGGTTCCATTGACTTACATTAAAAGTAAAGTAGGTTTATTCCTTCTCCTGTAAAGTTACTATTTTAGTTTAATTTTAAGCCATTTGTCTTGGTTGCCACTCACACAGGTGGTCATACCTTGGACCTTGTTTTTTCTCTGGGATTAGATATCGATCATATTCGCTGCGAGGATCTTTTGATCAGTGATCATAAATGTATTTATTTCCATCTTTCTGTAGTTGCTGACCCTGTGCTTTAAAAAAACATGTCATCTCTCGTGTCATCACTCAGCGTATAGTTGGTCAGTTCTCAGCATATTATTGTTGTGATCTAAATGTAAACTGATGATGATGATGAGCTCTTAATGCAGTCTTTTAATGAGCACTGCTCTATGTTGATGGATAAAGTGGCACCTTTAAAGGTCAGGACAAGGGCTATCTGTAATGCTTCTCCGTGGATGACGGACGATGTCCGGTGTCTGAGACGGAAGTGTCGGAAGACTGAACGTTTATGGAAAGGAACCGGGCTAGACGTTCACCGTTTATACCTTATAGATCTTCAGTCTACTTTTAATGCATTAGTAAAGGAAGTCCGGTCTGTTTACTTTGCTAATTTAATTTCTTCTTCAAAGAGAAATCCAAAGATTTTATTTGATACTATAAATAACACTGTTTCACCACCTCCTTCCATATTACCTTGTTACTCTGTTGATGACTGTAATAATTTTCTTACTTACTTTGTTGATAAAGAAATGGCTATTAGGTCCAGTATTCAGCCTTTGTCTTGTTCAGCCAATATCTCTTGTTCCCCCTGTATCTCTTACTGTTCTGGACTCTTTCCAACCTGTTAGTTTAGAGGATCTGTTGGTTTTGACTAGAGAATTGAAGCCATCTTCTAGCTCTCTGGATGTAATACCATCTTCTTTATTTTTAGTTTTACCAATTATTGGTCCTGCAGTATTAACTATTATAAATTCTTCATTGTCTACAGGATGTGTTCCTTCTTGCTTTAAACATGCTACAATTCAGCCAGTAGTGAAAAAACCTAATTTAGACCCTGCTATGCTTAAAAACTTTTGGCTGATATCTAAACTCCCATTCTTCTCAAAAATCGTAGAAAAAATTGTGGTAAATCAACTCACTGCTGCGTTGGAGAGACATAATATTTATGATACGTTTCAGTCTGGGTTTCGGAAACAGCACTCTACAGAGACCCTCTCTTGAGGGTTTCAAATGATATTTTAATGTCTTCTGATGTAGGTGATTGTTCTGTGTTAGTACTACTCGATCTTAGCTCTGCGTTTGATACAGTAGACCGCTATAATGTGATTAAGAGGTTACATGACTGGGTTGGCATATCGGGCACTGCATTAGATTGGTTTCCATTTTATCTTAGTGAGAAAAGTTTTACTGTGACTATTGGAGAATTGCTCTCCGATTCCTCTCCACTATGTTGCGGTGTTCTGCAGGGTTCAGTTCTGGGACCCCTGTTGTTCTCCTTATACTTGTTGCCTTTGGGACAGATTATAAAAATTTTTAATATTGCTTATCATTTATTTGCTGATGATATTCAGCTTTACATTTCATTTAAACCCACTGAGGCTTATAGATTATTCAGGCTTCTAGACTGTTTAAATGCTATCAGGGATTGGAAAGCGAATAATTTCTTACAGCTAAATATAATGATAAATGATAATGATATAATGATAAGAAATGACAGAGGTTTTGATTGTTGCTCTGGAAAAGGTTGTCCCCATGATCAAACAAGGTCTTGGGACTCTTTCCTCTGCCTCCCACTTGAGTTTGCATAATTTAGGGGTTATATTTGGTCAATGTTGGGCAGCTTACCAGGTCTTGCTTTTTTTTAAACTGAGATCGGTAGTTTCAAATGCAGAGTTAGAAATGCTTATACATGCCTTTATTTCCTCTCGTTTAGACTGTTGTAATGCTCTCTTTTCTTCGCTGAGTATGCTTGCTCTTGGTCGTTTGCAAGCTATTCAGAACGCTGCTGCAAGATTACTTACAAGGTCAAATAGAAGGTCCCACGTCACCCCCTTACTAAAATCTTTTCACTGGCTTCTTGTTGCGTTTAGGATCCAGTTTAAAGTTCCATCCAACCATCCATCCATTTTCTAAGCCGCTTCTCCATCAGGGTCCCGTCAGGGGGTGCTGGAGCCTATCCCAGCAGTCTTCGGGCGAAAGGCAGGATACACCCTGGACAGGTCGCCAGTCCATCGCAGGGCAGACAGACAGACACAGACAGCCACTCACACCTAGGGGCAATGTAGCATGTCCAATCGACCTGACTGCATGTCTTTGGACTGTGGAAGGAAACCGGAGAAAACCCACGCAGACACAGGAAGAACATGCAAACTCCATACAGAGAGGACCCTGGTCGCCCGGCCGGGGAATTGAACCCAGGCCCTCCTCGCTGTGAGGCGACAGCGCTACCCACCACGCCACCGTGCCGCCCAGTTTAAAGTTCTTACTCTTATTTACTGGGTACTGCATGGGCAAGCTCCTGCATATGTGGCTGATTTACTTCACCCACATTTATCAGCTCGCTCTCTCAAGCCTAATAATCTAAGTGGTGATCGAGCATTTGAGGTTATAGCACCTAGATTACGGAATGCTCTGCCCGCTCTTTTAAGGTCTGTCGATTCTGTTGATTCTTTTAAAAAACAGCTGAAGACTTATCTTTTTAAACAGGCATTTGGATAATTGGTCTGTATTAGGTTTCTATCCTATGTGTATTTGTTTTATGTCTGTCTTTTGTTTAACGTATGTTTTTGTTTTTGTAAAGCACTTTGTGACGTATGTCTGTGAAAAGTACTGTATAAATAAATTACTTACTTTACTGACTTATTTTTGGAGATATGAGGTTTTGATCCCACAGCAGCGATATATATACTCAAAATTAAGTAAAGGCAAGAGTATAAAAACATGGACAGAGCCTGGCAGTCAAATGTCCAAAGGAGCAGCACAAGCAATACTCCATCTTCTTTTGATTTTATGTTGTGTTTGGAACAGATCGAAGGCTCTAACTAGATCATCTGAGCATCTCCACGTTATTGTATGAGGACAGCAGCTCAGCAATGTATTTTAGGGGCCTCATCATGCAATGCCTGACAAGTGAGAACCATTATTTTAAAATCATTCCTAAAATATCCTGAAGAGAGACTAGGAGTGATATGCTCTCTGCATTTTATTCCACCGAGGAGACAGGCTGCTGCATAACACTGTCAGAAACCACTTAGCATTGATATTTCTTTCATGTGTAAAACCCGCTCCCAACAGCTTATAGCATACACAAAGAAAGAAAATTCATGAAAGTGTAACGTAATATGTTTTTGAGCAAACTCCTTAATTTATACGGTGTTTCCTGAATCAGATGTTATCACAAAGAAGCAACACATCTGCCCGCTCACTTCTGTGCCTTTTCACAGTTGCCGATAGAGTGGGGAAGGGTCACCTGCATCTGCTCGCATGTGCATGTGAATATGGCATTCTCTCTGTTTCAGATGTGTCTGGAGAGCCTCCAGCTGCTGAGAAGGTGGAGGTCAGCAGCGCAGACTCCTTCAGCAGGAATTACTGGAACAAAGTCCAGGCCGGGCTGACGCCGCAGAAAACCTCAGCGGTGAGTGAGATAGACCACTGTTGGTATTTGAACCCATAGCACATGTTTGCCAGGTGCTCTTTCACCATCAGTTTCATTGTCATCATTAATGTTTTTATGTCAAGGATTGAACAAAGTGAACAAAATGAATGAATGATTGTTATCTAGTGATGTTTATATTTAACAAATATTATTTTTTTGTGCTTTAATGAAGATGCTTTGTGTACATTACAATCAGGGTTCAATTAATCTAAAGTCTTGACCCTCGCTCCTGTTACTGGAACTCTAGGAGCTGGCCTCTATTCACAGGAAACAGCAGATGGTTCGAGAAGCCCTGATGGGCAAGAGTCCTGGGGCATACACACAGCTCTTTAAAAGGTAAATGTACTGTCCTTTGCAGGTTCCTGTATAGTAATAAAGTAATAGTTTAAACACACAACTAATCTACATTTAGTATCAAACACTGTGATATCAGTATTATTGCAATATGGTGCTTTAATGGGCAAGAAGGCAGACAAAATGATGTGTAACACCTCCAGCAGAGGGTGCCATTGAGAGCAGGACTGTTTCTCTGTTTTTTATTACAGGTAATATAATATAATTTATGCCGTGTTGTGGACCAGCTGACTCCGCCTTTGTTTCAGGATTCTCTGCTGTTTCAAGAATCACACATCTGTCTGTATTTGTGTGCATTGACAGTACTGTGAAAAAGTCAGAGACCACCCTTCATTTGTTTAACCCCTTAAAACCGCAGTCGTATTACATACTAAAGCTCATCTTTAATGCAAATGGACTGAGATATTCTATCAAAGAGTGTAATATAGCTTTGGGCTTACTGGTGGGTCCTGGCCATTAGAGGGGTTCATCTTGAGTGTCTTTTTCAGGAGATTTTTCTGAGATCAGATATAAGTTGATCAATTTGCATAATGAAGGGAAAATTCAAAGGAAAGTAAGTGGAATGAACACCTAAATGGAACGCATAAGAACCTTGCAGGGGCTTTCATCAACCGTGCAAGGCCTGGGAGACCACCAAAAGTATCCCCATCAGGTAAACAGCACTTAAAGCTTTCGTCTCTGAGAGAGATGAGAAGATCAAGCTGCTTCAGCTCTGAAAACATCCACAGGTGTTTCTGCATCCTTCCACTGTGAGAAGACCACTCCGCGCTGTGGGTCTGAAAGGACGTGTAGATGTTCAAGATGAACCCCACTCAGAAAAGGAGACGGACACATCACAGAAAGAAGCTGGACAACGGACTGACCACCCCAGAGTCCAGACCTCAACACCACTGAATGGGTTTGATTACTTCAGAAAATGATCGACCAACTTTTAATACTGATTTCTTTGAAAAAATGAAAGTGACTCTCCTGAAAAGAATAGTTTCCTCTTTCAATAAAGTCACATGAATTTCTCATGTGAAAAACTGTACTTCACATGAAATATATGTGATACGTATTTAGAGGTTCCTAGGTAATTAAATTAACTGGTAAATATTTGTTTTATAATAATAACTCGTACCTAAAGGCCATTTTGACTGGAGATGAAATACAAAGTGTGGTCTCTGACTTTCTGTTTGAATTTGCATGAGTAGCCTTGTGTCCTACTGCCAACAGTGTTAAATGACCTGGATTAAAAGTGTGCATGTGTGTGTTACAGATCTGTCCACACAGCTCCATCGTTACTGGCCCCTCATTCCCAGCCTGGCCCCTCTTCCTCCTTGAACCCCAACGTTGGCCGTCCTTTACCTGACCGCATTGAGGACAGCAGGTATATCACCCCCAGCCTGACCCATCCACTTCTGAGCTCTGACACTGCCACCACACATTCTGTTTACCTCCAAACCTTCGGTGTGCCACGTACATTCTCCTTTAAGCATAAATGCATACGTTCGTTAGTCACTCAGACATCTTTCTCATTCATTTTCTTCCACAATAAAACAGCACAATTGGAATTACACCTTTTTCATTCTCTCCCTGTTTTCCTCATTGTAGCTCAAATGTCAGAGTTGTCCTCTCCAGGGTGCTTGCGTACCAGTGCGCCATATGGGGGCTGTGTCTGAGCATACATAAATGCAGATTTATGGCTATTGGTGCTTGAGGTTGCTCCTCTGTGTCTGCTTACGGGGCATAAATAGGCTAGGGAGCTCACAACTACATCTGTGAAATGCATGGCCTCGGGATATTTAAACGTGTACTAATTTAGCCTGTTAAGAAGAGTCCTGAGAGACTTTCTGAGTCGCCAAACCAGCCCGCTGTACCGTCACTCATTTTGTAGCTTATTTGATGAAAAGAAAATAAACACACACGCTGTAATTGTGTTAACGTTAGCTTTTTGGTTCTCCCTCTGCCGGGGGAACGCCAGATGCCTGCGGACGCACTTATCCTGCATCTAGTCCTGAAGCGCTGAAGCCGAAGTGGTTTCTGTCAGACTCCAGGGCCGTCGCTGTAATAACAGAACAGTTCTGAAACTTGCGTCTCTAACATGCTGTTAATGGATGGCTGGGGACTCTACTTAGTTAATTCTTTATTGATGAATGTGTTTTATTTGCAACCCATGAAGGAACTAATATAGGCTCGCCGCTATATTTTCCTGTCAGTGATACTTTCCTGACAGCTATATTAAGAGGAGTGTTGGGAGCAGAGCCAACATGCTTCTGATAAATCAGATTAATGCATGTCTGCATACTATGAATACCTCTCTTTACCTCTGTCTCTCTCTGTCACTCTCTGTCTCTCTTTCTTTCTCTCTTTCTCATGTTCTCAGCTCAGAGGAATCTCGTGCCAGTTCTGGCCTGTCCATGCATAGCTCAGCAGGGGCACTGTCTGTGGGGAGCCCATCTGATGGCTTGGATGCAGGAGCAGGGCCAAAGGTGGATCCCTTGGATATCTCCATGTTGGGGCAGAACCTAGAATCAACCAAAGGCAAGGACCACAAGTCTTTGATTACATACTATTCGTTACTCTGTAAGCCCTTATCAGAAAGTATTTAAAGCCAGCTATAATGCATTTGGTATGGCTCTAGTGTTGATTGTTCGCAAAATTATGATTGACAAGCCTCTCAGCCAATTACAGTCATCTCCAAACATTCCTTCCTCTGCCAGGCAAAGGAAAAACACCTCCAGTCTGCAGTGAGAATGACATTGGCAGTAAATGAGTTAGAAGTATTAGGCTAAGACGGGGTCGGCAACCCAAATGTTAAGAAGAGCAATTTTATTTTTTCAACAACTATCAAACCACCTTGGGAGCCACAACATTTTATTTTCTTTTTACCATCTTGGCTGTAGATATATCTCAGTATGTGCTGATGTACTAGTATAGACTAAAAAATATAATATAAACGAAAACACAGACTTGCTTTGCTCTGCATTAAGTTTTAGCTCAGCTGTAGCCACTTTTCTCACATCTCTGGCAGGAACCTTTTCCGCAAAAAGTAGAACAGTTTCTTGTAAAATATCTCAACATTCGACTTTATATGAGGCTTCTTATTTGCAGCTTCTTGTTTGAATTTTGCCGTTCCACCTTAAATGGTGCATGAGGTGCCATAATGTAACTGCTGTGCCATTTAAGGTGGAACGAGAAAATTCAACTTCAGCCTCGTGGCTTTTTAGTGTTTGACAGCTTCTCACTGCAGATTAAACATATCAGGAAACCAGCTGGAGTGAGTGCATTCATCATTTGTCTTAAATCTTTCTCTTTGCCTTTTCATTCAATACTAGCTGGGTGAGACTGCTGTCTGTGTTGCTATGTGACCAACAGTCTGCGCACCAACCTTCAGGGTTAAAGGGTGAATCAGCAGTTCTACATTAACTACAGTGTTTAAGACCATTTATTGTTAAACTGTGTTGAATGATCAGCAGATATTTATTTTACTGTAAAAGAGGATTATTTTATATTTACCTAAACATCTAATCCTGCTGTCGAGCCACAATTGGGCAGAGCTGCATGCGGCTTGCCGACCCCTGGGTTAAGAAATATTGGAAAGGCGTTACTGAGGAACATATGAGTTAGTTTATGGAAATATTTGTGCACATGATGACAAGTCCACCTCAGCATCTAATATTGCCCAGCTCTGACTATCTTTATCATTAGCTTATCTGAAGGGGAGGGGCAGCTTCCATTGCTTAAACCTCCTCTCCTTGCTTAAACCCTGCCGCTCAAAATTTTACCAGTGGTCAGTTGCTTATTTTGTTTTGCTTTCTATGATTTACAGGTACTGAAGGCAAATGTAAATGTTGACTGCTTCTCTGTTTGTCTCTTATCATGTCTGTTGCGGGAGAAGGCTTTCACTGCACGCAAACTTTATTCTTTGACTGTAGATCACACAGAGTCAGGTCTGACCCCGGACGCTCCTCGCTCTGCCCCAGAACGAGTCTCTCCAACACTGACCACCTCCCCGGGTCGCCCAGGTTCCAACGCCAAGCCTGTTCTGCCACCCATCCCATCTGGACGCAAAGCTGCTGAGTTTGGTCCCAAGCCATGATTGACAGGGCAGTGAGGTGGATAAGAGATAGCCAAGATAGAGGTGGGACAAAAACATAGAATAAAAGTGGTTTTTGAAGAGTAGGTTATTCATATGCACCTTTCCATTGTTCTAATAAACTCATAACATGCTCTGCAGACCTGCAGCACAATGATCATTCTGTTGTAACTTCAGAATTGAGTCTACCTCTTGTGTTTTGTGCAGCTACATAGGCGGATGATAATGATGACAGCATGGTAACCGATGATGATATGCCTGATGAACTGATGAAGCGCAAATGACTTTAAATGTGTGATCTGAAACCTAAATGCGCAGTGAGAATGAATGATCGTGATGTAAGAATGATTACCACAATGGAAAGCAATGGAACAGAAGTCTAAGAAGAATAATTAATGCTGAATACTATCTCCCATTTACGCTCCACTCAGCTTCACTGCTCATAGTCTGATCATATGTCAGTGAAGGGACTAATGACATAAAGTGGTTCCTATTCTCTGTAAGTTGTAGCAAAGAGCTGTTTCTCCACATGAATAATATAATACCATATATCTGCAATATATGTAATACATAGTATGCAATAATATAATATAGTAAGATATAATACAATATAATAATGTAAAAAAAATGAAAAAAAAGTTGAATAATTTGTTATTAAGAAATAATTATAATCACTTGAACTTGCCACCTTTTTTGGTGATCTTTCCTTTCGTTGTCTCACAGTGCAAACAGAAACAAATCCATAAATGTCTAAAATCTGTCGCCTTCTAAAAAGACAATTTAAACTGAATAAAATTATTCTGGCAGTTGTCCTGAAAGCATTTTGTTCCGCCCTCACTCATTCATTGTAATCTATATGCTGTGCTTGGATGTGTGTGAGAGAGTGTACACACACCTGGCCATCTGTCAATGTCATACCCTCACACCAGCAGATGTTGTAATGATCTTATAATTTAGAGGCGGTTTCAGACAAGACAGGCCCACAATGCTGCAGGAGCTCACATGCATAACCTACTTAGAGTCAGTCTTCACACCTCCCTCACATTATCTAAATACATGACCTCCCACATCTGGATCGTAGGCACCACAGCTCTGCTTCCATATGGGGCCAAAATACTGCACAGTTGCATTTAACCTCTTGAAATCTCAGGGTTATTATATAATAATGCTCATTATTCACAAACTACATGGGCTTCAGTGCAAACTGGCTGAGCTATTCCGAGGTTACCGAAGTGTGTAATAAAACTTTGGGTGGGCTCTGGCCATTTAAAAGGGTTACGAAGCTGTTTCAATGTTAAATCTTTCTTAAATGTTCTGCTTAGTATTTAAAAATGGAGCTTATTAGTTACGTTGCTACTGTGTTGTATGAGAGTGTGCTTATGACTATGATGTGTGTTTAAAGCGGAATGCTACCAGTTTGTCAAAACATCTGAATAGTTCAGTGTTTGAGATGTAAACGAAGTCATTCAGAGTGGTTTGAGATGAAGTGGTTCATCGTGGAAAAACATACTGCCTCGGATTTCTTTACACTGGCGGTGGTAGGAACCAGGGGTCGCCGTGTCTACAACACAGATATAGCCATTTGACTGCTGAAATGCTGCTCTGTTTCACAGAGCCGGCGTCAGTAAATCCTACCTGAGGTTAATCAAGATGTGCTGGTGTACCACCTTAGCTTGGTACACTAACACAGGGGTCGACAACGTTGCGGCTCAACAGCAGCATTCGATTTTTTTGGATAAAAATAAAATAATTAATCTTTGTTGTAAATTAAAGCTCTGCTGACACAGTTTTAACAGTCAAGTGATACATTTTTAATCCCACAAATGGGGAAATTCCACCTCTGCATTTAACCAATCTGTGAAGTGAAACACACACACACACACACACTAGGGGGCAGTGAGCACACTTGCCCAGAGCGGTGGGCAGCCCTATCCACAGCGCCTGGGGAGCAGTTTGGGGTTGGGTGTCTTGCTCAAGGACACCTCAGTCTTGGACTGTCAGCACTGGGGATTGAACCAGCGACCTTCTGGTTACGGGGCCAGTTCCCTAACCTCCAGCCCACGACTGCCCCCCCAAGGTGAATAGTATTCAGCTTTGGAGTTAATGTGTAACTGCTAATTCACCTTTTAACCCTGAAGGTTGGCGCACAAACTGCTGGTCCCCATAGCAACTCTCATAGCAAGGATTCTGACTCGATCTCCCAGAATCCTCTGGGAGATCACATAACCACACTTCCTTTGAACTCAAATGGACTGCATCTCCCAGAATCCTCTGGGAGATGAGCTGATTCCTGAAATCTCCACACACACCTACCAGCGCTGTAGATCACCGGAGTACTAATTAGTGTCACCTGTGTAGTTGATCATATGATCTTCCTCGTATAGCTTATAAGCCCGGGCTTTAGCCTTAGACAGTTGGTATTGTTTCCGTTTCCGTTGCCTTCTGGATTTGGACCCTGCCTGTTTTTTGAGCACGAACTTGGACCCTGATTTTTCTAGAAAAGCCTTCCTTTTGTCTTTTTACCGCGAAAGTCTGAATTGTGTTGAAACATTACAGCAGCAGTCTTGGCGCAAACGTAAACACACGTTATGTTTGTTTGTGCTTAATACAGTCCTGCCTAGGTAGTAGCTAACGAAACGGCAAAAAGAATGACAGACATCGATGATTTGGAGGTGATGAAACTTATTTACATTTAGAATCAGTCCAGCTGGTTTACAGATATGTTTAATCTGCAACAGGACACTGTTAAACACTGAAAAGTCGTGAAGCTGAAGTCAGTTTCTCATTCACCAGCTTCTTGTTCTGAGACATATTTACAGTCAAGATGATACAATGGACACAAAAATATCCAGGTGGTCTGAAATCTGTTGAAAGGATAAATTGTCTTTATTTTTCTTTATTTGTTTTTTATTTATAAAAAACTTTATTTTTCATAAAACATTGAGACAACATTAAGATAATATAGTGGTTATTATATTTTTTTAGCTGAGAAAATTCTCACGTTTGTGGGTTTTCTTTGGTCGCTTGCACAGTCATCCTACCGGTTTTAATTTTTTTGTCATAGCACTTTGTTTGGAGTCTCTAAAAAACCTTCACTTGGAGAGGCATGTAGCCCCAACACTTCACCCTACCCCTCTATCTCAACAAAAATCCGGACACCCTACCCCAGACGTGAACGCGCAGAAACGAGGGGTAAGGGCTAAGTGGTAGGAGCGAAGGGTGAAATGAGATTGGGCCTTAATCTGCGCTTCTAAACATACATCCTCTTTTCTTGCTGCCACCTTTATTCAAATCTGTTCAATATAAACCCTGCAGTAGAGCTTAGTAGCCTAGTAGAGTAGTCTTTCAGACTGCAGTGGGAATTGGAAATTTGCTCGTCCTCCACCTTGGCTGCTGTGACATATCACTAAGCCAGGTTCTTTGAAGTACAGACATCATAACAGAGGCCTTAAAACATTTTATTCATTCATTTTGACGAGCGAACAAGCTACTGAAGCTCTGAGTCCCTGCTTTTCTTCACTTCTTGTCAGGTAGTGGCGATATGTGTGGCAGCAGACCTGAATAACTAATGAAACTGGTGCCCACTCTCAAAGACTTAGAGATTTCTTGGTTCTTCTGCATTGACAGAAGGGAGGGTACAGGTCCATTTGTGTCCATCAAGGACAAAAACAGTGTAAATGTAGCTTCAAAAGGACAACAGTGGTCTAAAGGTCCAGTTGTGTACCTCAAACGAGTCTTCAAGGTACACTACATCCACTTTTTCCAAAGGAAAGGCGTATATACAAGATCCAAAAAGGGGGAAAAGGCATAAAAGCTTAGAATTAAAATGAAAAATACGCAATGCCTCGCAAAGTAACTAGTCTAAAGCCTGGGTTTATATACTAGACTAGATCTAGTCACATGACAAATAGAATTAATAATCAGGTGATTGAGAACAGCAGATGGTGGATTGTGGAGGTTGTCACATGGTACCTCAAGGAGTTCTGGGAAATGGAGTCTTTGGGAACGTGAGAGCTGGCGGGATGTGCTACAGGTACCATCGCAGTGAAAATTTATTCATTTCTTTAGCTTCATGTTTGTATGTCTGTGCATGTCTACATATTACAAGTTTCACCATTTTTTATCCTTTATCCAAGAAGTTTGTACTTTGTAAGCAGCTGTTAAACGTCATGCGGGGGCTTCCGAGCCTCTAATTATGCACTATAATGCTGCTTTATTTGAGTTTTTCTGAAGTCTTTACTTTAGATTCTTAGATATTTAGCAAAATCCAATTTTTTCGTCCAACATTCTTTGAAGTTCATTAATGACTGCAAAACTGAGCAGCATAGTTAGTGTCCTATTATATATTATACAGCAGTTCCGGCCACGCAAGCTGATTGGTTGATCAGAATTATTTCACCATAACATCAGGGGTTTCTCACAAGCACTATCACTCCACTGAGACACTGTTGCTAAGCAACAACTCTGACAGCTGTAGGAGACGCTCAAGCCGTTTGAACGTTTTCACTTCTTTACTTTGCCACAAACAAAACGGACACTGTTAAGACCACATTTGACCCATCAGACTCTAAAGATGAGACGAGACTAAATTCCCAAACTGTCAGCCGGTCTGTATAGAGCTGGAGAACGAACTGACGGCTGAGCAGCGAGTGGGCGGAGCTCGTTACTCCGACGTAGCAACAAGCTGCTGGTTAAGGAGCTATAATTAGGAGGAAGGAACTGAACATTAAAACATATTAAACGCCGCGTTCACGGCCAGTTTATTCATTTCTTACTGTATTTATTTAACTAGCAGTTATTATTTAAAGCAGTAGAACACTCGAGAACGTTTGAGGAGTCTGACAGATTATCCGAGGAAAAGGCGGACTGTGTGTAAGGCCTGCTCCTGACACTGTCACATGGAGGAGAACGCTGGACTGAGCGTCATGGACATCAAGGATGGAGCAAGAATTTGTATAAATCTCAATTCCAGAGAGTTTGCCACAGTATGTGAACTGCTAATATAAAGAGAAAGCGGTAACACTTTCTATGAATGTCACGTTTGTAAGCATCTATAAACACATAACATGTTATAATGCATTCATAAGGCATTATAAACATGGTTATAAATCTTTATAAAAATGAGTTACACTGCATTACACTTTATAGCCACGTTTATTATACATTATGAATTGTTAATATCATGTTGTACTGTCAGTGCCAAAGAAGTCAGTCTCAGCTTGGAGAGCTCAAAGTTTGTTTATATCCTGAGATTTCCAGTATTTTGTTTCTCAGCGCTGGAGCTGTTAGAGCTGCATCTTCAGGGCTTCAGTCCTGAATGTTCAGATGCTCCAAACAGTACTTCAACTTGAAGCCTCACTCTTAACACTGGAGGAGGCTTTAGTCCAGTACGCTTCACTTTACTTAGAGCGGACTAATACAGCTTATGAGCTCTTATAATCTGTTATGAACAGTACTTATAATGCATTATGTTACCAATTCATAATACATAACAAGCATGGCTGTAACATCGAATGCATTTTCCTAAAAACTTATAGCCATGGTTATCATGCCTTATGAATGCATTATAACATGTTATGAATGTGTTTATAGATGCTTACAAATGTGACATTCATATAAATTGTTACCGAGAAAGCGATGATTTGTATAATCTCTTTCGTTTGTATTAAACTGAAAACAGTACAAGAAACGTCGTATTTACTCACAGTGAACTTGTTTGTGTCGCATCACCTTGACGTTCAACTGCACACACTTTAAAAAAGGTGGTTCTTCAAGGGTTCCTCAGTAAGGAAAATCGTTCTATACAGAACCATGAATACTCAAAGACCCTTTTGCGTGATTAACGGGTTCTTTGCATCATGTAATTGTTCTTCAGACGGATCTAGAATGTGCTGAGGCTTGTAGGTGGTGCCATCGTGAACCCGGCTTTACGACATTCGTAACACAACAAGGTTCTGATTCCCGCCCTATTCGGTTTCTGTCTTGGCTTATCAAGGCAGTCGGCTCAGGTTGAACACATCTTCTGTTTGGAGACAGGAGGATAACAGCAGCGTCCACTCCCTGTTTCTGTAGATCCAGATTAATTCCCTGCCAAGATGGTGGGAGAAAGTTTCTTTTTCTGTTGTTTAATTAGGGACTGCAGTCTTTGCAGTGAGTGGGTGTTGTGTAACTGTACTAATTAAAAATATCACTTTGAGTAATGAAGTGCTAATGGAATGTAATTGCGCCAATCAATATAATGTACATGCCGAGCGTTATCTGGCCTCCGTGTAGTACTCTGCAACCGGCAAACCGCACATCCGCCGAGAGACGCTCTCGTGTAAAATGATAAATTAGCGCGTGGAAGTTAAAGAAGTCAACACAACTTAATGAAATTGCTTGGAAGTTTGATATCGATGTGCAGGCTGTGAATACTGCTGCCTCGTTTTGTTACATTTGTCCGAATTCTCCCGAGTGAAATAATGAGTACCACCATGGCCGTGTTGTATTTTATAATGGGGGTCTTAGCTATGGTTGACCCGACTCACTGATGGAGTCTCGATCCGTCTGGTTCTGCCCGTTTGATATGACGCCCAAACGCTGCATTACATCTCTGCAGAGGAAGTAAAGGGGTTTCTATTCTGTTCTCTCTCTCTCCATCTGCCCATTGCTCTAACTCACTCCAGATCTCATTTAAAGCAGAAAGGCGACTTTTAGAGCTGCAAGTCGAGCAGAAAAAGGTCTAAATCCTGAGTGAAGCCTTTAGTATGGCTCGTAAAAGTGATGCAGTTCCTACTGTAGTGTTTGATTTCGGTTGGAGGGAAGCACTCCTAATGGCCTGGTTTAACAAGCTTATTTACTGCTCTTTGATGAGCGTGGCCAGGTCTGCAACTCTGCCATCATCTAACTAGAAGCAAATGTGGACATATTAAACCTGCCTGACAGGCGTTTTGTCTGACAGGTGGTGCAGCTGTTGCTTTATAACATGGAGACCTGCTTCACATGTTCCTTCTTTGCAAATGTCAGTTTACGCCTGTTTTGGAGATCCCTCGGATTTTGCATGCGTTTTTTTCTTTGATAATAACATGTTTTGATGGAAATATGCATGATTAACAGAACAAGCTGGGTTTTCGTTTTTGTAAGCACTTCTAAAAGTGTTCATATTGTGTTTCAGCGCTGTTTGTTTATTGTATCAGGTGTACAGGACTGTTTGATATGCAGAAAGCTGCAAATATCTGTTTTATCTCGGCACGGCCGTCTTTGTGGAGAGGTGTAAATAGTTTTCACAGCAGGGGGTTTTCACACCCTCATTGCTCGCTAACAGCTCAACAGAGTCACAACACTTTACACACAGTGAGACAGCAGAGTCCTAGTTAATCTGGTCTCAGGGTACAGGGTAAAATCATTTATTTGATCAAATTAATTCAAAATATCTGAGTTAATTTCCATTCTGTTGGCAGAATGGCCACTAGGGGGCAGGCAGAAAGGGGTTTAATTACAATACATACTGAAAACAGACATCTTTAGTACTCACTGGGTCTGTTACCAAAGTGTGTTTACAAAATTAGTCAATTCAAATAGTTAAAATGGTTAGAATTGCATGATTTTTTTAAGACTAAGTCTTTTCTCACCTGAACTGAGATGAGAAACACTTTTGTGAGCTGCAGACTTTACCTGTAAAAAAGAGATGCATTGAAATTATTAGTAAGTATTTATTCAAATGAGCGCACTTAAATAAAATATATCATATTTTTTTTCTTCAGTTTACTCACTTTTGCATTAAAAACCTTCTCAGATTAATGAACCTCAGAATGTTCAACAGGCCGTGACATGAAGAACCCACGTTTGAAACCTTTAAGCAGCTAAATCAAAACTCATATACAAAAATGAGAGTAAATAGACCTGAATGCAAAAGTTTGGGCACATGACATGCTTTATTGATTTGGGACGTGAGAATAAGTGAACACGTCCTCTACAGAGAACAAGCTTCTGCACATCTTTAATACACAATTACTGTTTATTTGCTGACTTTAACACACTGGGGGGAAAAATAAGTCATAACATGTGGCCTGTGCAAAAATGATGGCACATTTTATGTTGTGTGCTTAATTTTTTTCCAGTTTAACTTCCAAATTAAGTTCAGGAAATAAATGAAAACTGGAGTGTTCCTTGTAGAAGATGTGTTTACTTATTTTCACGTAGAAAATCAACAGCGCGTGTAATTTTACCAGGGCTGTTTTGCCTTTGACTGTTTATAGAGCTCTTTTCATATGTGTAGCAGCTCAAAGCGCTTTACAAGTTTAAAATATAAAACCAGAAACACACAAGATAAAAACATATACAGACAATATACAACAATAATGTAAAATAAAGTCAGTCAAATTAAATAGATATAGATAAATAGATCAAAAAAGATAAATAAAATTTCTTTAGTATTTACTTTTTTTTACAAGTGTCAAAATTGTATAGTTTTTGAAAATGAACAGGACAATACCACAAATTACACATCCCTGATTGATGCTTTCACCCTCACCCCTTTATCAGTGAGCCTTTGGGTTATGACTGTATCCACAGTGTGTAGCTTGTTCACTGCATGCTGACTGTCCAGCATGTCAGCTGTGCAGGTCAGTGCTGATGCTCAGGTCTGCAGTGACAGTGTTCAACGAGTCTCTAATACGTTGTTTAGATACTGTAAGGAAAGATCTGATGTTTTCTTTGCCCCTCCATACCAGCACTTAATCCCCATTAACGCTGCTGACCTGCCCCACTGACCTCAGTCATTCATCCAGTCTCTAATGACAGTGACCTCTTATCCAGTCTTAGTGTGTCTGATCCTGTCCTTGCATTGCCCAGGGCTCTGCCCTTTCTCAGGCCTTTCATCTGTTTCTATCCTCCTGCACCTGGATACTTCATTAGTGCCCTGAGCCCAGCGCAGGCGGTCCCAGTAGTGCCGCCCCACGTCACATGACCGTTCTGTGGTCACCTCTTGTCCCCTATTTGTCAAGGTTGAACTCATGATAAACCTTCTGAGTCGCAGTGAACTGGGTGTGTGGTACTGTAAATCGTTTTAAGGGCCTATTTAATGGTTTTTTAGGGAGAATATGATGATGAAATAGGTAAACATTGTTAAATGTTTCAGTGAAAGTTTGAAACATATATTCCATATAGGCCACATACGGATATTAAGCTACAAACAACACTGTACATTAAATTCATTGCATTTACCAAAGCTTTTACATACGTAAGTATAATAAGTATAACTTTAGTGTATTTCTGAGCACTCAACAACTTTTTAAGTATGGTGTTATATGTATATATTGCTGTTGGAACAAAAACTCACATCTGCATTTTCCATTTTTGCTGTTTTTCAGTTGTTGACACAGTTTGAAAAGGCCTGCTCTTTACATTGTGTGTAAATATTTGATAAATTAACCAAAAAAATGACTGGGGGGGGGGGGGGGTAGACGTCTGGTTCCATTGACTTACATTAAAAGTAAAGTATAGTTTTTTTCCTTTCTCCTGTAAAGTTACCATTTTGGAGGTAAAAGGTTTTGATGTGTGCGTGTGTGTGTGTGTGTGTGTGTGTGTGTGTGTGTGTGTGTGTGTGTGTGTGTGTGTGTGTGTGTGTGTGTGAGAGGGAGAGAGATTATAGTTCAAATGAAAAATACAAATGGTACATCTCTGAGAGAGAGGAGAAAATCAAGCTGCTTCAGATCTGAAAACATCCACAGGAGTTTCTGTCCATCCTTCCACTGTGAGAAGACCACTCAGCGCTGTGGGTCTGAAAGGACGTGTAGCTGATCAAGAAGAACCTCACTGAGAAAAGGAGACGGACACACCAAACAAAGAAGCTGAACGATGGACTGACCACTCCAGAGTCCAGACCTCAGCACCACTGAATGGGTTTCATTATTTTAGAAAATGATCAACCAGCTTCTCAGACTGAACTCTGGAGGCGTGTCTGCAGATTCTTTGAGGAGCTGAAAGTGAGTCTTCTGAAAAGAATGGAAGCTGTGATGAAGGAAAAGAGAGACAGAATAAACACTCAAATTGATCTTATGTTCTCTGTTAAATATATTCTTCCTCCTTTCTTTGGGCACTGAAGGTCAGTTTTCACAAGAATCTAAATAAATGTAAGGGTGGTCTCTGACTTTTGCACGGTACTGTATTTAGAGTTTTCATGCACAAAACTCTCACTAACTGTTGGAATGTTGCTAAGCTATGCCTGTACATGAACTAAGCTGATTTATGGTGTATTGAAATATAAAAAAGCATATCCAGTTTTCAGTGCTGGACAGTAACTGAGTAAATGTAATTGGTTTCTGTATTTTAGTATTTTTGGTGTATCTGTACTGAAGTTTCTCCGTTCTGGGCGACTTTTTCCTTTCACTCCACTACATTTCAGAGTCTAATATCCGACTTTTTCCTCCTACATTTTGAGAAATCTGTCGTTCCTTTTGGTTTCTGTGTGTATAAAAACGTAACATGTCAAAACGAAAGAAGCGCAAAGCCAGAGCACCAATCAGGGCCCAGCGGTCACTTTGTTTAGAGCTGGTTTTGACCTGTTGGTCATACCGACCCAGTGCAGCACGCGGTTCAACGTCAGCGCAGCAGCGTAAAACTTTGGGAGAGTCTGTTCAACATAAATGATGAACTAACCTAACTTTGTGTAAATAGAGCTCAATATAGAAATATGTCCACATATGCAGTCGAGACTGACGCGGCTTTTTTCTGAATTTCTACAAACACCATTTCATTTTATAGTAAATGAGTTTGGGCTGTTTTATGTTTATGAACAGAGGCTACAGATCAACATAGTAAAGGAGCTCATCTGTGATCCTGAGTTTAAAGCCAGTTTTTATTCAACTTAAACTTGGAACTAAGTTGTAAATAAATCTGAAACTGAAACTTTGCTTGTGTGTAAAAAGTGATTTCAGAGCCACTCGGTTCTCCCTGATGGAAACTGTTTACCTTCAGTGTTTTGTGCTTCTGATCATTTTAATAGACGTCAGCGTCACTAATTAATGACGTTCTATTAAAAGACTGGTTTACCAAGAGAGACGCTGGAGGACTTTCACCTGAAATGAGTTCATGAAGCCAGTCTGGTTATAAAAATGATAACAGGACCAGATCAGAGCCAGAATTCCTCTTTTAGTACTTTTACTTTATACTTAAGTACATTTGAAGGGAAATACTTTAGTACTTTTACTCAAGTGGAGGTCTAAAGGGAGGAACTTCAACTTTTACTGGAGTGATATTTTACCCTGGGTGTCTCTACTTTAACTCAAGTACATGATTTGTGCACTTTGTCCATCACTGCCAGTTTTATTAGAGGAGGAATGCAGTGTTCTCCTTTCCTCACTGACAACAAGCTAAAGAACCGCAAGCAGGGACAAGCCCTGCTTCCCCAAAGCAAACTAGTCCAGCTTTCACACATGTACACGCAGAGACAGTAACCAGGATTTGTAAATGTGTGCTGTTTCAGTTAAAACAGTGAGAGGAGGTCGGAATCAGCAAGTCTGTCGCAGGAGGACGCCACAGTCCCCATATGTTTCCGCAGTGTATCTGCAAGAGGCCAACATATTGCCAAAACCCCCCTCTGACCCTGCCATATCTGCTCGCCTATTGCTGTTGTAGACACTAGAAGCTGCAGAATATTCATCTCAGTTTGCAGAGCTTTCAAAACTCAGGCCTGACCTCATTTCATATGCACATCGCCGTGGGAGCTTCAGGCAGCTTCAGGCGCCATTCGTCCCTGCAGGGGATGTGAGAGAAAGAGAGAAACATCCAAAAAAAGGGAAGCGCACAATGGCTGGATAAGAACCAGTACAGTATAGCTATAGTTAAAGGGGTCCGATACTACACTGAGATCCACATATGACGTTTGCGTGGTTTTGGGAACCAGAAACGATCAATTCATCTGTCATCATTTTCCTCCACCTCTTAGAATGAATCAGGCTGCTTTTGTTACTGTGTCTTTAAGGCTCATATACAGTACTGAACAAAACTCAGACTCCGCTCTTCATTATAATATCAAACTTTTCAGTGTTCAGTGAGTCACTCTTTCCCTTCACTCCAGCTTCCGTTCTTTTCAGGAGACTCGCTTTCAGCTCCTCAAAGAACCTGCAGACACACCTCCAAAGTTCAGTCTGAGAAGCTGGTCGATCATTTTCTGAAGATATCAAACCCATTCAGTGGTGCTGAGGTCTGGACTCTGGGGTGGTCGGTCCATCGTTCAGCTTCTTTGTTTGGTGTGTCCGTCTCCTTTTCTCAGCGAGGTTCTTCTTGATCGGCTACACGTCCTTTCAGACCCACAGCGCTGAGGGGTCTTCTCACAGTGGAAGGATGGACAGGAACACCTGTGGATGTTTTCAGATCTGAAGCAGCTTGATGTTCTCCTCTCTCTCAGAGACGAAAGCTTTAAGTGCTGTTTATCTGATGGGGGCAGTTTTTGGTGTCAAGCGGGTCTTCCAGGTGGTTGTTAGGAGCCCCTTTTTTATAGCTTTTACACATTTTTTTGTACTCTAGTTTTGGAAATAGTACAAAATAGTGGACAAATGAAATAGTAATAGATCTGATAATTACACCATTACATAGATCTGATAATATATCACCATTTTTGATGGTATTTAGTTTTCTTCATCATTTCAACATGGGGGCTGTCCTTTACATCATGATGAATGGACCAGTAGCAGTGCTCTAAAAGAACGTTTTTGCCCTCTTCTGTAAGGTTACCAATTTGGCGATTTTCTTTGGGCAGTGATGATATATTTCTTCCTTTGTTGACACTAAAAAGTGAATATCTTGTGCTTATAGGCAGTTTTGACTAGAAATGAAAGCAATGAAAGAGTGGTGCCTGATGTTTGCACAGTACTGTAGCTTAAGCTCTTTAACACATGCATAGTTTCACAGCAGCACTGCTGGTGAATACACAGACAGAGCTTTATCCTGATGTGAGGACTGATGCATTTTACAGGTTGACACCCTCCTCCTCTCCTCACTGGACTCTGTCAATCAAAGTGGGTCTGTTTGGTCTATTTTCTGACATTCCTTGAACTCAATAGCTCCCACCCCCACTACTGGAATAACAAACAGAAAGGACAGATTTCTGGATCAGGACCAATGAAGCTGAGCCTTCCCTATGTAAACCATGCGTACAGACATCCATCACAACATTAGTAATGCCCATTATGTGATAACTTAGAAGTTGGGTTTCCAAAAATGTTTTGCAGAGTTGTGGCGAATTTATTTGGATAAAGAAAATGCAAATTAATGAGAGTTGCCATCAACTGCTGTTTTGCACAAATTCCTAAAGAGGATGTGACCGCTCACCGCGCGTGGCGTATGCAATGGAGGGATTTGAAGCTTTATTAGCTCTTGGTAGAGCAGTTTTGACAGCCCTCTGTCAGCAGTACATGGCTGGAGCCCCAGCAGTTCAGCGTTGTCAGGCAGAGCGGGCAGCAGCCTGTTTAATGAGGGCTAAAGTCACTGTCCCACTTCACTGTCACCCACCAAACCCTTGCGTATGCTACATGGGGCAAACAGTTCTGAGAGGATGTAGTGCCAAACACTAGACTTTTCTTCCTATTTAGTCAACAATTATTCAAAAAATTTGTTTCCATCTCATTTTTAGCATTTCCTCTTTATTGATTAAGCAACATTTCCATGTAAATACTATGATAATTAACTACTTTTTACTGTTTTTTTGTACATTTTCATAATTTGTATATATATATATATATATATATATACACACATACACAGGGTGAGTCAAAAATCACAGGACACCATTTTATTTTATTTTATTATCGACTTTTATCTCTGGGGTCATCTCAAACAAACTGTGTATGCTGAGAATATCTGCAACAAACACCACCTTCAGCACCGCATCGTGGAGGCTTGTGGCAGCATTTCTCCAGAGGTTCTCATGCGGGTTCATAACAACTGGATCCTGCGCCTTCAGCTCTGTGTTCAGCACCAGGGACGGCACATTGAACACGTCAAATAGCTGCACCACAGGCAGCGTTCCCAACGCTGCAACTTTCTGTGTTTTGAACCACAAGAGATATTGCAAATTTGATTGCAGCGATCGGTTTCTGAGACTATTCTGGTCTTTGACCTGCTACATGATCACCTTCCCATTGGAAAAACTTGATCCAATGTGCCGGCTTTCACGATGGATGTTCCGGACATAGCCTAAAAGTTTGGCCTCCTCACCCATTACTCGTTGGGGTATTCAGATCTGTCATTTTCCCTTAAAGCCCCAGGCGTTGTTTTACAATAGTTTGTAGGCATTGTAGTTACAGTAGGCCTGTGAGAAGGACATGGATGTCGTTGTGAGCCAAAATAGTCCCTAAACAAAAGCACACATTTACTCAGATTTTACCATCATCAGCCTCGTGAAGTCCCGTGTAGGCTCACTGTTGGTTTTGGATAGTAAATAAATTGGCTGTACTTGCTTTGACTCTGCCTTTCTGGTCTCATGTCTTTGTATTGTCCCTCTCGTGCTCTCCGATCTTCTAATTCTGGACACCTCACAGTTTCCTCAACTAGACTTTCTACTATGGGTGGCAGATCTTTCAGTGCCGCTGCTCCCAAACTCTGGAATTCTCTACCTTCTACTTTTCATAATTACTCTTCCTTCAAATCCCTGATAAAAACCTTCCTTTTCCTCTCTGTAGTCTTAATTCTTTTTTTAATGATGCAAAGCGTCCTTGGGTTTGTGAAAGGCGCTAAAATTGAACCTGATGACTTTGTTTACATCAGTGATCATTGGAATTCCCCTTTATGTGAGACGTAGTGGTTTCAGGTCATTATTCCGCGCAATAAGCAATCTGTGATACGGCCCGGAGGCTCGGTTACAAATCCCTTTGGCACAAACGTTCCTTATTTACCGAGGTGGCTCCTAGGTTTTGTCAGGAGAAAACAAATTATGATTGAATTGTTTATATGGTGTATTCTAAGCAGTGTGGGTCTGCTGTGGTTGTGTGGCAGGGCGGGGTACGTGTTGTGGTTTCAGGGATGTGCTTGGCACGGTTTGGGCTTTGTGTTGTGGCTTGGCATGGACGCCGTGCCCTGGGCACTTGCATGGCAGCGGTGGATGTGTTTCAGAATCCAGATCGTCATGGGCCACAGGGCTTTGAGTTCCTGGAGAGAGACAATCTGCCAGGTGTGCCTGAGACCGGCTTCATCGCAGCACACATGCACAGTACCAAGGCTTCTCATACCGTCCTTTATTGCTCGGTCCTCGAACACGACGAAATGTAAAATATGATCGTATACAATCAAATCAGTGAAAGGTGTAATGTCATTTTTCAATTTTGTCTGAAACCGTTTAACAGCGTCTTTTACGTTGTCTCATGGAATGCATTCAGCACGCTCTCAGACCCTTCGAACATTTCCCTCATGAATCAAATAAATCATCAGTTTCTCTCGCGCGTCTAACTTTAAATGAACTGTTTTGCATGTTTATGTAACATTAATCAATACGTTTTACCCAAGAGCCAACTCGGATAACTGCATTATTTAAACACGGTGCATGAACTCATTCAACATCAGAAACACAATTAAAGCCGAGCTGAAGGGGAACTGGAGGCCAGAATAATATTTGATTCATAACTGAAGTGATGGGGCCATCGGAGCAAAGAAAATGAACTTATAATTAAGATTGCTGCGTTACATTAAATCTACACATCGTCAAATTATATATATTTTTTTTCTTCCAAGAAATCACAGAGTCCTGCTCTCTGAATGATCACGGACACTCCGTGCCAGACAGAATATTAATGGGCGCTCTTATTCACACTTAAACTCCAGTGGGTAAAGACCTCAATGTGGTGATTTATGAATAAGATACCGGCTTCATTTTGTATTCAGATTGAGCGCAGGGTTATTGTATGTGAGGAGGCTTACTGCACACTGTGGAGAGCATGTACAGGGATCTGTAATGGAGTGACACAGCGAGAGACCAGTGGTTATGTGTGTAAATGATGATGGTGATGATGATATTAATGATATACTGAAGCCCTCGGGGAGGAATTCTTACCGAGAAAGAGACGAGAGGAGGTCATTAAGGAGATAGTGTGAAAATGAGGAGAGCAGGATTTAGAGAAAGAGAGAAGCTGGAAGGGTTTGGGGCCAAAGTACCTGTAAAAACAAGCCACTCGAGCCTAAAGGTGAAGTTACCCATGATGCTGCTGTTGTTTTTACTGCACTATGTCAGCATGTCCCTGCCCTGCCCCTGAAATTCCTAATACATGACACATGCGGTCATATGCAAGCTTTCGGAGTGAAAAGAAGTGAACGCATCCTCAACAAGGAACACACTACTGCACATTTTAATGCACAGTTAGTGTTTATTTGCTGAATTTAACATAAAAAAATAAAATATACACCGATCAGGCGTAACGTTCTGACCACCTCCTTGTTTCTACGCTCACTGTCCACTTTATCAGCTCCACTTACTGTATAGCTGGACTTTGTAGTTCTACAGTTACAGACTGTAGTCCATCTGTTTCTCTGATACTCTGTTACCCTGTTCTTCAGTGGTCAGGACCCTCATGGACCCTCACAGAGCAGGTACTATTTGGGTGGTGGATCATTCTCAGCACTGCAGTAACACTGACATGGTGGTGTTGTGTTAGTGTGTGTTGCGCTGGTCTGAGTGGATCAGACACAGCAGTGCTGCTGGAGTTTTTAAACACCTCAGTTTCGCTGCTGGACTGAGAATAGTCCACCGACCAAACATATCCAGCCAACAGCGTCCTGTGACCACTGATGAAGGACTAGAGGATGACCAACACAAACTGCAGCAGCAGATGAGCTCTCGTCTCTGACTTTACATCTACAAGGTGGAACGACAAGGTAGGAGTGTCTAATAGAGTGGACAGTGAGTGGACACAGTGTTTAAAAACTCCAGCAGCACTGCTGTCTGATCCACTCGCACCAGCACAACACACACTAACACACTACCACCACACCAGTGCTGAGAAACAATGCAGTGGTCATAATGTTATGCCTGATCATTGTAAAATGTGGCCTGTGCTGAAGTTACTGCTTTTTTTTTATGTTGTGTTTTACTTTTTAGTTCCCTCATGTTCACTTCCTTTCACTTAGAAAATCAACTAAACGTATCATTTGACTAGGGATGTTCAAACTTTGGCATAGGTCCTTCAGAGAGAGAGGGAAAGCTCTCAATGGCTGTAATATTCTCTTGCCATTATTTCTTTACCCTCGCAAATGTGCTGATCCCAGTGCGCGGGATTGTTTTCTCCTTCACATTAAACTTGAATTTAATCAAAGCGCACTTTAACAACAGAACGGATGACTTCAGGGATTCTGAGGCACTAAAAACAGCAATTAGTGGTTAGCTTATAAAGGCCTGCCCAGTTAATATTCCCAGGCTGATTAGCCATTATCAGCTTTGTGCTGGAGTTAGCTATTTGATGGTGTTATAATTGTGACATTAAATGGCATTGAGTGTTTTTTGAAAGATAAGGCCCCAGACCAGGGCCAAGTGGATTTTGCTGCCAATCATCTAGTGATCCTCTCTGCTGTTCAGGGCCCAAAAGCACTGGCCTTTGGCCAGGCTCAAAAGTCTGACCATATTCCAGTGTTTAGTAACTGTATCAGCTTCATTTGCTAAGCTAATTAGCCAGCATTGAATGTGTGAGAGTCTGATTTATTGCTGCAGGAGCTCCTCCGGCTGCTCTAGCTGTGCCTCTCTACCATGGTAGCTTCTGATTATATTCACCACTTTTGTCACTCATTTAAACAGAGCCTGTTCTGCTCTCTGCTGTCCTTCAACCACGCTTGGCTGTTGTGCACCAGGTTGGTCTACCTTGTACCTTGGCAGCATCAGCACAATGCCAGAGGAGCTTGATGATAAAGTGGGACTAGAATGTCGTCTCCACAGGCGTTTGTCAAGCATCTGTGCCTTTCGCTGAGCCTTTTGTTCCTTTGACTGTGATTGGGCTGTAATAACATAATAAGACTCTTCTGATCAGACAAGTAAATGGATTATCTGCCTGTCTAACAAGCATTCAACTTGACAGGAGAACATGTTAAAGTCCAATATCTCGAAAATCTCCAAAACCTACAAAACTTCCAATATCTTGAAAATCTCCAAAACCTCCAAAACTTCCAATATCTTAAAAATCTCCAAAACCTCCAAAATCTGCAAAACCTGCAAAACGTCAGACCTCTCAAAAATCTCCAAAACCTACAAAACTTCAGATATCTCGAAAAGCTCCAAAATCTGCAAAACCTACAAAACTTCCAATATCTTGAAAAGCTCCAAAACCTCCAAAATCGGCAAAACCTACAAAACTTCAGATATCTCGAAAATCTCCAAAACCTACAAAACTTCCAATATCTTGAAAATCTCCAAAACCTACAAAACTTCAGACCTCTCAAAAATCTCCAAAACCTACAAAACTTCAGATATCTCGAAAAGCTCCAAAACCTACAAAACTTCCAATATCTTGAAAATCTCCAAAACCTCCAAAATCTCCAAAACCTACAAAACTTCAGACCTCTCAAAAATCTCCAAAACCTACAAAACTTCAGATATCTCGAAAATCTCCAAAACCTACAAAACTTCCAATATCTTGAAAATCTCCAAAACCTACAAAACTTCAGACCTCTCAAAAATCTCCAAAACCTACAAAACTTCAGATATCTCGAAAAGCTCCAAAACCTACAAAACTTCCAATATCTTGAAAATCTCCAAAACCTCCAAAATCTCCAAAACCTACAAAACTTCAGACCTCTCAAAAATCTCCAAAACCTACAAAACTTCAGATATCTCGAAAAGCTCCAAAACCTACAAAACTTCCAATATCTTGAAAATCTCCAAAACCTCCAAAATCTCCAAAACCTACAAAACTTCAGATATCTCGAAAAGCTCCAAAATCTGCAAAACCTACAAAACTTCCAATATCTTGAAAAGCTCCAAAACCTACAAAACTTCCAATATCTCGAAAATCTCCAAAACCTACAAAACTTCCAATATCTTGAAAACCTCCAAAATCTCCAAAACCTACAAAACTTCAGATATCTCAAAAATCTCCAAAACCTACAAAATTTCTAAAATCTCCAAACTTTCCAAAATCTCAAGTCTCCAAAGCTTCCAAAACAAGGAGGTGATCATAACGTTTTGCCTGATTGGTGTAATTCACTGACAAAAATGAGACCGTATGAATCCCAGGAATACCATCATAAAACTGAAAATTCAGGATTAGTTTGAACATGACTGTCAATAAATGGAGTTGTTTTTAGGCTTTAGACTTGGCCCCATATTTCCCATATTTTGTTTTGGTGGGGCTGGGGGGGGGGCATCTTGTCCTGGTGAACTTCTCCTCCCCAATTACTGAACTGTTGCTCTTCGAGGTCTCTTCATCTGACTGTCTTGCATCAGCACAGCAATTGAAGTTAGTTAGTTAACCTGTTGGTCTAAAATGAAATGCTTAAGACTGAAAAAGAGAGGTGTAAACAACAGTTAAGCAGGTTTAATCATTAACAGAATGATATAAAGTTCAAACTAAATGTTTATCTAGAAATGCCAGTTATGGGTGTGTTTACTACATCTAATCAAATGGACCATCCAAATCCACTGAAATTCAGCTTCTCCCCAACAAAGTGACAAACCAGAATATTAAATGCTGAGCAGGTACAGATCAGATACAGTGGCTCTCATTCAGCGCTGCTGCCTATCCTTATACCTCTGTGTGTTAGAAGGGTCTCAAAGTGTCTCTGGAGTTTTTAAACAGCACAAACGTCTGTCAAAGTTAGAAGAAAGGAGGGGAGATTGCTGCCATGTCCTTCAGCTGCTAGCATGCAACTCTCCCAGAGATAACGCACAAAGCCAGCTTCCCCTCGGCCCACAAACCTCACAGCCAGCAGGATTTATGGCCTTCCTGGCGCCCTGTAGCGCGTGCTAACCCAGAGCCCCCCGCAACATGAAAGAGTGACTCTGCAATGCCTAGCAGGCTTCCACACACCTGTGGGCCAGTCTGATCTCCCTTCAACTCATAACCCGTTCAGTCTCCCCCTCTCGCTTCGCCCCTTCCTCTCCTCCACAGCCGCGCTACGCTGTCGTCTCAAGTGCCACTTAAAAGACTTTAAATCAAACAAGGTGTTCCACTGTATCGCTAAAGCTGGGATGTGATATTGAGGTTTTAGAAGAAGCCATAAATTCTGCTAAGACCACCCTTGGCTTGGGTAAGGAGTGTTCCCACAGACGATAGGGACACTATACATGGAGATCAGGGGTTTAAAAGTAACTACAAAAGTAGTTACGTTTGATTTTTGGCACGATTCGTTCTGCTTAGTGAATAATGTTGCTTTTTAATCCAGCAAAGATTTGAAATGAGCTGGTAGAAGAGGATAAATCTATGCTCAAGTAAATCAAAGTATTGATATTTCAATGGAATAATGACTAAAATCAAAGTTAAAGTAGCTTCTTAAAATACGATAAAATGAAAAGACTCTTCAGGGACTGGGTTTCATGTAGAGCTGCAGAAGAACGTCTCACTACATTCAGCATCTCTCAGTATAGGAAGTGAAGTTAGGCCATTTAGTCTAAAGGAAAACAGCAGAATGAACGCAAACGCGAAATGCACCGCCGTGTGCAAAAGTTTGGGCACCCCGGGTCAAATGACATTTCACTTGTTGATTTTCTGAGTGGGAAAAAAAAGTGTTTATTTGCTGAATTTAACATATTGGGAAAAAATACATATAAAATATGGCCTGTGTGAAAGATATGGCCTGTCACGTATCTGGCAAACACTCTGACTTCATTTCCCAGACTCCTCTGGGAGATCATGTGACAGCGCAACTTCACTCTGACTCTGAATCCGAGAGGGACTCCATTGCCCACAATACAATGGGGAATCACATGACTTCCGACACTTTCACAATCCTATCAGAGAACATGGTCTCAAGAATACTAAGTGGTTTCCACCTGTGTTTCACAGCTTAGTATATGAGCCCGGGCTTTAGTCAGCTTCAGTGTGAGGTATTGCTTCCTAGAGAACTTACCGAGTGTTTATTCTGATTGCAGTTTCCCGATTTATGACCATATGACTCCTTTTGCTTGACCCTTTTGTTCTTCTGCCCGTGAATTCTGTTTTGTGTTTTTGAACCTTCTTGCCTGCTTTTTCAACCACGTCTTTTGCCTGGCCCTGTTGTATCGTTCGCCTGGTGTTATGATCATCATTATGATCCTTCTCTGTGTTTTGGTATCGACCCATGCCTGGTCCATTGACCACATTTTTGCCTTGTGATAATAAACCCAGTCGTCTGCGTTTTATCTGCAAGCATCTGGATTCTGCTGACTTGTTACATGGCCCATTTAACATTTTATTATTTCTTTTAATTTGTTAAACACAGTAAATATAAACAAACTTTTTTGCTTAGAAAATAAAAAATTTCAGTAAATTTTACAGTTTTAAAAAAAAAAATTTAAGACTATTATTTTTAGATTTTTAATTGTGCTTTAATTTTGGTATTTGTTTATGTAATCTTCTGTAATCTTCTGTAATCTTCTGTAATCTTCTGTAATCTTCTGTAATATTCTGGCTGATTTCTTGGTTCCTTACTTTGCAGTGCACATTTTTAGTGTATAATAAAGTGTATACATTTTATTTATGCTTTGTTGTCTGTGTCAGTGATATTATTGGGAAGCAGACCCCTGGGGGGGGGGGGGGGGTTGGGGGGGTTGGGAATCAATTTTTTGTATTGTGAATCTAAAATATTAATTCCAGCTCTGAAGACTAAACATTGACCATCTATATCTGCATCTGTGCTCTTCTGCTTGCTCACATTTATTTATGGAAAAGTCTTGAAGGGATCCAGGTCTACATGATCTCAAAAACAGCCCTAAAGTCAGAGATTAGAAAATACAGGCTGTGTTCGACTCTTTTTGGAGTCCTTTTTGTCTAAAATCAGACACTATAAACACAAACTGGGACTCAGGACTAATTTGACAGACTAAATTACATCTGAGGAAAACAGATTCGTCATAAATACACATGAATATAAGTACTAATGTTTGAGGATAGTCAGAAAGCAGCAAATCCAGCTAAATTCTCCTTCGGTACTGAGTGAATGAAAGTAGTTACCCGTCTCTGATCACGCATCATGTGTAGCTTGTGTTCCTGAATGCGTGCTGTACTGGATAACATCTGCAGATGATGGTCCTTGCTTGACCTGTGACCCCGGGGTCAGGACAGTTTTTTAACTTCAGGTCTTTAAGTGTGACCTGGGCTTGTTGAGTTATAGTGTGTCATGAGTGACAGCTGGAAAGCACCAATAAACTCTCGCTGCATTCCAGTGATGGGCTGTTAAAGTTGACCTCAGGTACCACTCTCACTTTTAAACACGGCGGCCAGCGCATCCCTCATCAGCTTTTAGTGCGTGTGTGCGCCCCCTCGTTTAGACGTGTTGTCCTGGGTTCATGTGAGTAAACAGGCCTTTAAACAGAGTTCAGTAGATCCACCTCACCTCGCTGACCATGATGTAGCTGCTCTTGCTTTCCTTCATCATTCTCTTAAAGAGTTTCTCACTGGCAACCAAAGCTTAAAGCCCAACTCATAATGCATAACTCAGTGGTTGTGAGGTGAATAGTGGTTTAATGTGAAATTCTTTATTGCAGAGGTTCTTACAGTCAGATTTTTTTAAGGGGCTGAGCCCAAGTCCTGAAAAACAACCCTCCACCATTATCCCCCCTCCACCAAACTTTACACTCGGCACAATGCAGTCAGAGAAGTACCGTTCTCTTGGCAGCTGCCAAACCCAGACTCGTCCATCGGACTTCCAGATGGAGAAGCGTGATTGGTCACTCCAGAGAACACGTCTCCACTGCTCTAGAGTCCAGTGGCGGCGCTTTACACCACTGCATTTGGTGCTTTGCATTGCGCTTGGTGATGTGAGGCTTGGATGCAGCTGCTCAGCCAGAAGCTCTCTATGCTGTTCCTGAGCTGATCTGAAGGCCACATGAAGTTTGGAGGTCTGTAGTGATTGACTCTGCAGAAAGTCGGTGACCTCTGCTCACTATGCCCCTCAGCATCCGCTGACCCCGCTCTGTCATTTTACGTGTCCAACCACTTCGTGGCTGAGTTGCTGTCGTTCCCAATCGCTTCCACTTAGTTATAATCCCACTGACAGTTGACTGTGGAATATTTAGTAGTGAGGAAATTTCACGACTGGACTTGCTGCACAGGTGGCGTCCGATCACGGTACCACGCTGGAATTCACTGAGCTCCTGAGAGCGACCCATTCTTTCACTAATGTCTGTAGAAGCAGTCTGCAGGCCTAGGGGCTCGGCTTTATACACCTGTGGCCATGGAAGTGACTGGAACACCCGAATTCAATGATTTGGATGGGAGACTGAATACTTTTGGAAATATAGTGTATATAGCTGTACAAGATCTTAAGAACATCAATAAAAGTTACAGAAGATGAATTCACCTGTAATTTGTTTAGGATTTTGGTGTAAATAAGGGGATTTTCTTCATAAGGTGAAGATTTCTAAAGCAAACCAAAGATTTGTGCAGCTGTTCCACAAAGTAGGCCCTTGCCATCCTCGTCACTTCCTGCCATCTAAACTTTCAGTGCTGTCCATTAAGATCTCCAGGCAGCACTTCTGCTGGAACCGTGGGAAGCAGAAGCAACATTCCTCCTCTCTTTACAGACATTTACAGGGAGTAAAGAGGACGTAGATGGATGAAGGGGCGGGGGGACAAATACTTTGTTGAAGGAGCCAAGAAACAAATCAATGCCCTCTAGCCCACTGTTACTCGCTCTCCTCCTCCATATACTGACTTTCATGCTTTCACTCTTTCTCGACCACACTGCTAGACCTGTTGCTGCAGATCCACACTCCCTCTGAGCCTGCAGTCGGAGAGGTGTGTGCTTCATTCATTCCCACACCATCCACACTCACGGGCTTCTTTCCGAAGCCTTTTCGGATCTTAAACCCGACTGGAACATAACAGTGCATGGAGTTTCATTACTTACTCTCAGAGAATTTTCCGCAGGAGGCTCATACATGTCCGCTGGAGTTGTGCGCGGTTCCACTTCGGAATTGCCTGTAGCTGGAGAGTGTGGATGAGGTGAGTTGAGACTCAGCTGGGTGCACTGCGCTGTAAGCGTAATGAACGGCCGTTTACTTTTCACTGTCTGACTGCTCTTTAAAATTGCAGCCCACTGCAATCTCTTCACAGTGCCAGGTCTGTGCCAACCCTCTTTCTGTCCCTCTGGACACAGGCCATTCACAGAGTGAGCGTCTAAGCATTGTAATTACTCTCTAAAGCTCATTATCTTGCTGTATCTCTCCTCCACCCATACCATTTTTGGAGCCCCTAGTCTCAAATCTGCACAAATGTAATTTGACGCTTTTGTGTTGTTTTTTTTTTCTTTCTTTCTTTTCATTTTTGGCATGGTTTGAAAACACCAGCTGTCCTCTACACTCGGGTCAAATGTCTTGATGATTGGACCAACAGAAATGGCCCAAAATACCTTGAAACAAAGTCTGACTTCCAATCAAAGTTAGGAGTGTTTTTTTTTTTTCTTCCTTCTCCGGTGAAGTTACCATTTTGGAGATTACCGTTTATCAGACAATGACGATTTGTTTCTTGATAGAATAATTGTTGGTGGAATTTGTCTGGCGCTCACTGCCAAAGCCTGCAGCTGGAACAACCATGCAGCCTTGCTAATGCAGTGAGAGCGTGGCACAGGGCGCAGCCACTCTGCGCTAGTAAGGTCTTCAGTCTGAGAGCTTTCGCTCAATATTTTTTTGGAACAGATGCTCGGTACATCAGTCAGGCTTTTGACCAAACCACATAAAGAAAGTGCATTTCATCACTCTGGCGCTGTGCCTCCTGTTACTTTTGTAAAAGCACAAACATGAGAAATAATGGCGTGCACTGTGAGCAAGAGAAAAGGCCTTTTGACACTGTTTATGCCTATTGTGCATGTAAAAGCATGTTTTCTAGGATGTATTAATGTAACATCTTGTGCAATTTAATGCAAAAAATTTACTTAATGATGGTCGGCTTATCTTAGAATTCTGTGTGTGTGTGTGTGTGTGTGTGTGTGTGTGTGTGTGTGTGATGCTCCCACACATTTAAGCAGCATCTATGTGCGAGTGTGAGTTCAACAACCAATTTCACACCTACAGGGATAATCCTTTATGAAGTAGAAAAATGCCATTATGTAGAAATAGCTGACATGCAGAGGCGACTTGTAGAGTGTGCAGGGGAGAACTGAGGAATAGAGAGAGGGGGGACGACACAGGGACTTCTCTCTTTTTAATCCCCTCAAAGCCTCTATCCTCTAACCCACAGCACATTCACCTTGCCTTCAGACCGCGGGGCGGCCTGCGCTCGGGCGATTACATTGCGCGGTGTCGTACAAACATTATGAAGTTCCCTGCACGTCATTCGTTCTGGTGGACACCAGAGCCTTGGCTCTCTTAAAGGGGAATTCAGCTCATTTTTCAAAATTGACTAGTGACCTGATTAAATGGTTAAGGTGTAAACAAAGTCGTTCAGAGCGGTTTGGTGTGAAACGCTCTGTTCTAGAGAAGCTTGCTAAGTCAGAACTGTTCACAGTGGTGGTGATAGGAACCAGACGTCCGCCTCTAAAAGCTCCCCCACAGAAAGTTATGATATGGAGTATGGAAAGCTTCCTGATGCCTGAGATATTGTTTTACGCTAGTTTTGAGTTGAGATTTCTGCGTGAAATGTTTGTGGGTTTTGCTCACTCTTGCGAAAAATTCTAGGATGCTGTGCTCATTGTTTCATGTCACACATGATTCACATGTTTACTTGAAACACACGTGTGTTTGCGCACTTCAAATGTGAAGCATATCACTGCTATCAGAACAAAACCTCATATCTCCATTTTTGTCATTTTTCTGTTTTTGACATCATTTGAAAATACCTGCTGTCCTTTATATTGTGTGTAAATTTCATGGTGAATGGAACAAAAGAAACGGCCCAAAATTACTTGGAAATAATTCTGGTTCCATTGACTTACATTAAAAGCAAAGTAAGTTTTTTCCTTCTCCTGTAAACTTACCATTTTGGAGATACGAGATTTTGTTCCGGCAGCCGTGATATATGGCTGTTCTGTAAGGGATGCTGAGGTATGTGTAGGGTGTTGTAAGGCAAAATAGTCCTGAAAGAAAATATATTTTTTTCAGATTTAACACTGTTTTACCATTGTCAACAGTACATGTCATCGCTGTCAGAACAAAACCTTGTTTAACGTTACAGGAGAAGGAAAAACATTCTTAACTTATAGCTGAAGTTAATGTGACAAGATGTTTAAACGTCGTTCGGCGCCATTTCTTTTGTTCCATTGATCATGAACTCAATGCTGATAATTACTGGAGTGTTACAATTATGCAAAAAAGTAAAAGTGACAAAAAAAAATTACGATTACAAACGATATATAAAGACGTGTGTAGGTTCACTGGTGGTTTTGGATAGTAAATAAAGTGGCTGTATTCGTGACATGGAGACCCCTGGTTCCCATCACCACCACTGTAAAGAAATCTGAGTCTGTAAGTTTCCCTAGGAAGGAACCGTTTCACACCAGAGCAGAAATTCTGACAGTTGGGAGAGTGAAGCAACATCACAACTTCGTGTTCACAATCAGATCCTCAATCCCTGCTGTATAAGGATATGAGGATTAACATGCAGGGGCAGGACTGACAGTCGCTGGTATGTGGATGTGGAGCCCCAGAGCTCTCCAGCAGCTTTCTGCACCATCTGCGCTCTGGAAAGCAGTGAATAAGACTATTAAAGTCGAGGAACGCCAGGACAGCACCACTGCTGCTACAGATCTGGCTCTGACTTTACTAATGACTGATGTTGTGCATGTAAAGGACATTGTATGATTTAGAAATTGGAACCCCCGTAGCTGTGTTGTGTTACTGCAGCACCAGTTCTGGCCTACTTGCAGCTTCTGATTGGGGCTTTAACCAGACGCAGCAATTTCCTGCTCCATCTGTGAGCTGGAAACCAGTGAATGGAAGCAAACTCTTTCAGTTACTTTGTATATGTGTGGCGTAGAAGTCCAAGACAGAGCTTGTCAAAATCCTAATTATGTATTAAGGCTGTCCAATTCAGTAGAAAAGCTTTTCATATTTAATACACAATGATGAGACTCTGTTAAATACCTGATGAAACATTTACATTCCGGTTTCTTGGTGCAGACTGTTGCAAGCTTTACGTGTGTTTTAAATGAATGTATTTCAATCTTTAAACTAGAGATTTCCATAGCGCCATGGTGAGACTGATGGCCACGGTTTCCATGACAGACAGGTTCTTTGTCCACAGAATCTACAGTCAGCAAGTTTGTATTAGCATACGGCCTGAAGGCCCATCACCCACCATCCTGAGATTGTAGAATTCAATGCCTTCAAGACAAGAGAAGCACAAACAGATCATGACTCATCATTTTCCCTAATTATACTCCCAGAGGTTGTGCTTACTTTGAATTAGATGCACTGAATACTGAATAGATGCACCAAAAATAGAAGTTTTATATCAATAATAAAACTATTACTAATAAGAGGAACTGGCCCCTTAAATAGCCAGGCCCAAAGTTTTATTACACACTTCTATAATCTAAGAATAGCTCAGCCAGTTCACACTGAAGTTCCTTTAGTTACTGAATAGGAAGCCTTAGTATGTTAGCCTGGGTTTTTTATGGGCTAAACTGATACCTACCATGGTCCATTGGTAGGACTTATAATTTCTACTTCTCCATAGCAGTAAAGTTTCATTTAATGCCACCCGGTTATCATCTTTATCCAAGGGCCTTTCTCTGTGTGTTGTGGGCAGCTGACACTTAATGTTACGTCTTATACGATGTATTAAGGTCAGACTTAAAGCTGCACAATGTAAGATTTTTTGTTAAAACTGAAAGAAGTTGCATTACTAAGACAGGAAAAAAGGAAAACTGGCTAAAATATGTTATGCAAATCAACCTGTCTAGCTCTATATAATCATTGAAAAGGTAGGGGCGTCGGGTCGGGATGTTTTTCGGGCCACGTTATACACCTTTACGTCTAACACACACAGGTTCTGTGCAGGTACATTGGGGCAAACAATGTAAATGTTCCCTCAAAGGTTCTACAGTGGCTTTAAGGTCTGATTGTGAAGCTTAAATCAGCTTCTCCAGGTGAAAAGTTGGTATTTGTTCCTTTTCATAACTGAATGGTTTAAAACAGAGCAGTAGAATAAAAGCCTGGAGGCGAGGCGGGGTGTGTGGAGTCAGTACAGCTTAGAACAGATCATTTCAGTGGATTAGGGTTCAGTTATGTTCCCTGACTGAAGGCACTGAGATGACCACCCCAGTGACAGCTTAGGACCTTTATTCCTGAGAGTGCAGGCTCAAAAAGAAGGTCTGTCTCGATGTTTAGTTCTCAAATGCAAAATCAACATTACACAGGTGTCAGTAGTAGATAATTCACATACATCCTCTGAAACATGTCCTTCACTCAGTCAAGTTTAGAACTGAGTTCTCTTTCAACACACATGCAGTCAGTAGATTCAGATCTTCAGACTTCAGCTCTTCTGGATTTTCCGCTGTGAGTCTTGTATCATGTACATATTGAAGGATATAGATGCTTCTTCCACAAATTCTGCATCCTCTATCATTTTTCCAGAGTCCTGCTTCTCCGATTATGTTCTGCTTGTAGGTTGAGCATGCATGGTGGTAGTTTGCAGCCTTGTCTAGATCCATTGCCAATGTGGAACCAGTCTGTTGGTCCATTTTCTTGGCTTGTTGATCAGTGTAGGTGTCCCTCATTAGACTGAGAAGATGCTCCTGAGGACATTCTGCGCTCTCAGAATTAAAATTACTAAACAGTCCCCCTCTTACCACTGGGGTGGAACCCTCAAGGGTCCATCTCAGTACCTTTAGTCAGGGAACATAACTGAACCATAATCCACTGAAATGATCTGTTCTAAGCTGCACTGACTCCACACACCCCGCCTCGCCTCACCTCCAGGCTTTTATTCTACTGCTCTGTTTTAAATCATTCAGTTATGAAAAGGTACAAATACCAACTTTTCACCTGGAAAAACTGATTTAAGCTTCACAATCAGACCTTAAAACCACTGCTGGACTTTTTGAGCTACATTTACTCTGTTTGTACCTTCATAAACAAAAAGAACCTGAACAGAACCTTTTGTATAATTTCACATAGTCGAAGACTTTGCTGTGGTCACTGAAACACATTATTATTATCTTTAGGTATTCCATAGTTGGACAACCCATGTTTGCTTTTCAAAGGTTTATGTTTGCCAAGGCGTTATGACAGTATGTGCAGCATCCAAGACAACAGAGAAAATGCACATAAGAGGCTTTATTTGGGCCAGAAGGCAGAGCTAGAACTCTGTCTTCCTCTTTTCATCTGTGTCCTATGAGAACACAGTAAACTGAGCACGGATGTGTTGAATCTCATTGGTAGCATTGCAAATGCACATCAGTAGATCCATCACTGTCACATTTGCCTCTGATAATATCCATGGTTTTCCTGTGTTTTCCTGGTTTTCCTGGCATGAAAGGAAAAATAATAATGTTGCTTGCTTATTCCCATGCTGCCATGCACACGTTTAGCACTTTTTAAGTGTGAGAGTTTGAGCTATTAGATGTGTAGTACTGCTTCTATATGGTTCTCATATCTTGACCGGCACTCACCACAGATGCATTGCCAAGCCCAGGGAGGATAAACATGCTACACGATAAAAACGCCGCATCCATAATTGACTCAGATTACAGTGAAAAAGTTATGCACCAGATTGAGAACTTTATTCGACAGTTTTCTCTGTGTATAGTATTGTGATATTGATCTCTCTCTCCCTCTCTCTCTCTCTCTCTCTCTCTCTCTCTCTCTTTGTCTGATAAAGGAGCGCAAGAGTCACAGCTGAATAAAGCGAAGCTGAGCCCCGTCACAGAATATCAGGCCAGAAAAGAGGAGCTGCTGGAGGAGAGATAAGAGCGGGAGGAGAGGAGAGAGAGCGAGAGAGAGCATGGATCATTGCCGTGTGTGGATCTTGCTCCTGTCCCTTCCTCTCTCCTGTCACAGTGCGTCTTCACATGCTGAAGGTACGAGTCTGATTCATGCGTGTTTACTGAACACGCTCAGTTTGGGCGCCCCTGGTCAAATGGCGTTTTTGTTGATTTCCTGCACGTTTTAATACACAATCACTGTGTATTTGCTGGATTTAACTTACGGGAAGAAAACAAATCGGAACGTGTGGCATGTGTAAAAGCACGTTTTATGTTTTTTTTTCCTCGAATATATAAATCTCAGCAAATGAATAGAAAGTGTGCGCTCCAAATAGAAGAAAAACATGCCATTTGTGGGTGTGTTCACTGTAGAGAATGTTTTAATTTGTTTTCACTTAGGAAATCAATAGAACATGTCATTTGAAAAGGGATAATAATAATAATAGTAAGAAGAAGAATGTTTATTTATATAGCACCTGCTCTGCGATAGTCTGGCAACCTGTCCAACCTGTCCTGCCTTATGTCTATTGACCGCTAGGATAAGCTCCAGCTCACTCACATGACCCAGAAAGATAAACGGCTTAGAAAGTGTGTGTGTGTGTAGGTATGTGTAGGTGTGTGTGTGTGTATATGTAGGAGTGTGTGTGTGTGTAGGTGTGTATAGGTGTGTGTGTGTATATGTAGGAGTGTGTGTGTGTGTGTAGGTGTATATAGGTGTGTGTGTGTGTGTGTGTATGTAGGAGTGTGTGTGTGTATAGGTGTGTGGGTGTGTGTGTGTAGGAGTGTGTGTAGGTGTGTGTGTGTGTGTGGGAGTGTGTGCAGGAGTGTGTGTGTGTAGGTGTAGGTAGGTGTGTGTGTAGCAGCTTTCATACATTAAAAATGAATCTCAAAGTGCTTCACAATAAGAGAGGAAGAAGAGAAAAAAGGACATCAAAAATCAAAACTAAAATAAACAATAAATAGCAAAAAAATGGATATATTAATAATTACAATTAAAAAGCACAAAATAAAAGTATTAATATATTTTTTTATATACAATAAAAATGCAACTAACCAAAAATACCTAACTAACAGGAAGGTGTTATTAATATTCAGGTAAAAACAAAGAAAACAATAAAAAAGCTTGTCAAACGTTAAAGTAAAGAAATATGTTTTGACCGTTTTCACGAACACTGATGGAGCCTGATGGATGTTTATTGGTAACATGCTCCAGATCTTTGATGCATTAAAAACAAAACGCTGCCCCTCTGCTCTGAGTTTTATATGTGGAATAGGGAGAAGTAGCACTAGATGATGAAGACGCTAAACCACTCAGAGATTTAAAAACTAGTGGTAAATGTTTATAGTTGATTCTAAAAGAGAGGCAGCCAGTGGAGCGAAGCTGAAACTGCTCCTGTTTTCTAGTCCAGTAGAAATGCTGTTGTTGCTGATGCTTTTTGCACATGTTGTAGTTGGTTGGTTGTACTTGCAGTAAGTCCTATGAACAAAGTAGTAGAGCACAACTTCCATTCATTTGATAACATATTGGGAAACACACAGTATTTACCGAATTCATTAAAATCTACAGAAGTGTGTTCTCTGTAGAGGATGTGTTCACTTATTTTCACTTAGCGAATTAACAAAACATGTAATTTGACGTGGGGTGTTGAAACTTTTGTATTAATCATGCAGAATGTTTAGTTGTCACTGGGCTACCACAATAACGTTGTATTCATATTGTTGTTTGACAGGGTGTTCAAACTTTTGCACATGCCTGTACATTTTTTGTTGATTTTCTGGCTAAAACATAAGTTAACACATTTATTCTTCAGGGAATACGTGTAGTTTTCAGCCAATTCTAGTGCTGAATTTCCATTCTTTTGTTTGACATATTGGAAAATATACAGTTTACAGTGTGCCATTACTGTACTTTGAGTTCATTAAAATGTGCAGATGTAGGTTAAGTCTGTAAACGACTTATGTTCACTTAGAATATCAGTAAAATGTCTAATTTAATAAGGGATGATCAAGCTTTTGCATGAAGCTGTATTGAGTATAGTCACTAGAATTAAATAAACTGCATATGAGTTATGAACTACTTAGAACTCCTGACCTGTAAGTCAGACGACAGATAAAGGCTTTGTGTAATAAGTCTTGCTTCCCCTAAATCTTGCCCATATGTCTGTCTGTCTGTCTGTCTGTCTGTGCACCTGATCTATGCAGTTAGTGCTGGAATGGAAAGTTCTCTGCCTTCTACACTCAGCAGATTCTTTCACATGGCCATCTGTGTGCCTTCCAGCTGAATCCATCCTCTACTGTAAATCATGTGTATTCTTACTGCCTAGTGTCAGTCTGACAAGGCAGAATGTGCAGGCTGGACATGCACCTTGTGTCCTCAAGAGCTCATGAGCACTTTGATGTTTGTGCCTGCTTGTGCATGCATGTTATTCAAGCATGTGAGAAGTGAATGCATTGCATTGACGAGGACAGATGGAAAGAAGCCATCAGGCCCTGAAGCTAATTTTACAGTTCTACTCCAAAAACCCCTGAAAGTGAGATGATTGACAACATAATACACCTAAGAGAATGTAACCTTTGAGCTCCTGTTTATAAAGGCAGCCAAATGAAGAAGGAATTTCAGTGGAGACAGTGTAGATTTAGTCCTTGACTAGCCTCAAATGGGAATTCCACTAATTCGGATATTTAAAAAGTTATTCAAAGTGGTTTGGTGTGAAACTCTCCTTTCTAGAGAAACTTAAACGGTCAGAATTGTTCAGTGGTGGTGATAGGAACCAGACGTCCTCCTCTAAAAGCTCCCTCACAGAAAGTTATAGCATGATATGGTTGTAGATGTTCCGAGACCTTGTTTTATGATAGCTTTGAGAACGTTTTGGCCTTAAACATATGTCACAGATTTTCTCGGCAAGGCGTTGTAAAGCAAATTAGTCCCCTGGATATAAATGGATCTAATTACATTTTTCCAAAAGACTAAATCCTTTATAAAGCTTTAGTCGTCTCTGATAGTAAGACCCGCTCCAGCTCGATGCATCAAACTGTCTGGCACAGTTCATTTCAAGGGCTTAACGACTTTATGTAGAAGTCTAAATGCTCATATATACACATACATGTATATCCTTTTCTGTAGAAATGCAGCAAAATTTCACTTATCTGACAAAAAAGGTCAAAAGTTTTAGCTGAAAAAAGTAGTTGGTAATAAACTTTTACTGCAGACTTACTGTAAACTTATACTGCAACATGTGCATTTGGTAGATCCTGCTGGTGTGGGTTCACAGCTGTTTCTTCTCTGAATGACGAACATTAAAGCAGCTTGGTTTTCAACTTAAGATGCTTTTGGGAAACCAAGTAATACATTTTCAAAACTTTGAGTTTTAATATGTATCATTTATCATCATGAATATCATTTTCAGTTTCCTACATTTTAGTTTCGGTCAAGAATTTTCATTTCGGTGCCTCATTACTTTTTGCACAAGACAGCTCTTGTCCTCACACAAGACAGCTCTTGTCCTCACACAAGACAGCTCTTGTCCTCACACAAGACAGCTCTTGTCCTTTGCTTGGCATAAATAACATTTTGCCTCAGACGTACAATATTATGCAGAAGTTTTCGACACCTGAGAAACAGGTGAAAAGGTTGTTGAACTGGTCTGTAAGCATTTGCTTGATCAGAGTAACACTGATATTACAATAAATAGAAATAACATTAATACAGTAAGTAGAGATTTTAGGTGTGTCATTGTGTTCATTTAACCATTTCCAAACTCCTTGAAACCAGAATTATCTGTAGTGTTCATCCAACAGCTGGTTTGGCCAATCAGTACTTTACTGAATGAAATCAGGTGTTCTGGTGAGGAAATTTAATAAATGAATGTGATGGCTGGAGGCGTCCAGGAGAAATGGACCAAACTTCGTTCTTCAGTCCAGCTCACAAGAAATCGAATACCGTTTCAAAGTGAGAAATTATTTGCATCTATTCTAATGATTCACTGCTTTATATTGTCAAGTACAGTTATGTTAAGTATAGTCAATAAATCTATTTGTCCAGTTGATTGTAGATTGTTGCAAACTTAGTTTAATATTATTTACTTTATTTCTAGACATTTTTACTTGTTTTGGGTGATTTTGTTAAGTAAAATTGTCTCACTGTATTGGAAGATAATAGTGCTTGTTGTAAGAAATGACCTTAGTCCAGCAAAATGATCTGCCGGCATAGAGGCATAATTTTATTTAACAAAATTACCTGAAATAGGTGAATACTATCGAGAAATTAGCTGGATAATCCTGTAATAAGCACAACCATTTCGAAATGGGGCAAAATCAGATATATCGTCTTGATTTAAGACAATTTCACTTGACAAGACAGCATTTTTTGCAGTGTTTATGGTGTTTTTACTGGCAACAAAACACTTTATGTCAAGATATATGGCTTTAAACAATCTGCATAGATGCCGAGACTATTGCATAGATCTGTAAACGTTTCATCAATGCTGTGTTCAGCTACTGTTGAATTGTGAGGGAACTGTATGCATATAAATCTCGCTTTATTAAACTCTAGTCGTCTCTGACAGTAAACACCGCTGCAGTTTGATGTACTGAGTCGTACATGTCGCTGTACATTCTGAGGACTTTACCTTTCGTCGCCTTCATGGCGGTGGCGGCTGTGATGCTGAGCTGAAGAGACAGGTGATCTGTTTGTTGTGTTATGTGGGATGAAGAGTCTGTCTTCGCCCGTCACCACCGTATTATTCTGTTGTCGCCCCTCAAAGCCGCAGGTGTCAGTGCTAATCCCCTAAATCTGCCTGCGCTCGAGAGCACGAGGGGTCGACAGGCGCAGGGATCGAGGCAGCAGAGGTGTTCTCTCTGCAGTTTTAAGGAAACGATGTGTCTAGGTTAACTTTGGACCGTGCTGATGGAGGGAGAGGACGGATGGTCTGAATGGTTAAACGTACGAACTGTAGGTGCTTTAAGGGGCTACATCCTTTGTTTTCCTTCTGTTGTATTTAATTGCTTTTTAGGTCGCCTTGTGGGAGCTGTGTGGGTTTTTTCATGGGCCAAAAATGTTTCCAACTTCTATTTATCAGTTAGGATTAAAAGGCCTGTTTTTGTCACCGTTGCTTTAAGACTGTTATATTGTTGATGTGAGAACAACCCCCCCTTTTTTTTTTACATAATAATTAATCATCAAAATCATCTACACAGATTTCAAAAAGACTAACTATCAAAAACTTGATAAATAATCCAATAAAGATGTCCCAGAATGACTTAAATAAAATCTTATTACATATTATACACATTATATTCAAAATTAAGAATGTTTTTCCTTCTCCTGTAATGTTTAATGTCTCTTTTAGAGATAGAAGGGTTTTTGTTCTGATAGCGATGGTATGTGAATTCCCTCTGTTCTTATTGGGTGTCCTCTATTGTGCCTCATTCAAAAAGTTTTCTGGGCTGAAACACTCCTTACAACTTCAGTGTGAGTAGGCGGAGCTAAACAGCGACAGGCTGAATAGGACAATATATGTAAATGTGTTGGTTTTTGTGACATCACAAAAATAATGGATTTAACAGCTTATTTTTACTTTTTTACTTTATTACTTTTATTTTTTTTTTTTTAAATTAAAATTTGCCCTTTAAAGGCGCTCAGCACTCACACATCCCACACAGCACAAAAAGGGTTCTTTAAAGAGAGATGAACTCTTCTCTTAAGGAACCGAAGTGGTTCTGCCTTTGCATTGTTTTAAAGCATGCTTTATAACGCAAATGTAGCTTCTAGATAATTCTTCAGGTTCTGCAGAAGCAAAGCAGCCCCAGACCATCGCACTACCAACACCATGTTTTACTGTTTAAATGATGTCCTTATTGTGGTTGCGGTGTTAGCTTTACGGCAGATCTAACGGGAACCATGTATTCCAAAAAGTTCCAACTTTGACTCCTCAGTCCATAGAATGTTATCCCAAATGTCTTGGGGGTCATCTAGATGTTCAACTCTAAGGTTTATACAGGAACCAGAGTGGTTCTGCATCGTTCTAAGGAATGCTTTATAGCGCAGGTTTAAGTGCAGCTTCGAGATGATTCTCCTGAATCATCTTGTCTAGTCATGATACAGTGCATATGCTTCTCACCTGTCTGCTCAGACAGACAGAAACAGAGAACATCTGTGTGCTTGAGCCGTTTTTCCACTTCGTCTCTCCTCAGCTTGGCCTCCGGCTGGACGTGTCTGGGTCAACAGTGTTTCCTGCAGCCAGCATGTGTTCAGTAGATCATCATATTTGGTGCGTTTTTGAGATACACACCAGAGCACATTCTTCAAGTTAATGTCCTCTGAAGTTTCCTCTATCTGCAAAAGTGCTGCACACACAGCTCAAAGCGCAGATATTACATCAGCAGAATTTACTGAGCCTGAGAAATAATGTCTTTGGCAACTGCTTACCTATTGTAAATGCCAGAGTTGAGAATAGATGTGCTGCCTCTCCTCGAGAAAAATAGACAATAGCGTGTTTAATGTACTGTACATTTCAAAAGCAGCGGAAATGAGGATTTGTGCTGTGGGAGAGGCGGACGTGTAGAAATACTGTAAATACGCAGTTCTGCTTTTGCCCTTTTAATGTGGGCGTGTGAAGTATAAAACCTTTTCAGCGTCTGCTATTGTTGTCTATAATCTCATTCTTGGCGATGGTGCCACATAAGCTGTTGACCAGAACAGCTCCCTTTACGACAGCTAAAGGGATACGTATCGTCACTGTCGGAACAGAACAATGGATCTCCACATCTGTCCTTTTTCATTTATTCACGTGGTTTGAAAACACCAATTGTCCTGGGCATTGGGGCAAAATGTTAGGATGAATGGATCAATTGAAATAGTCCAAAATGACTTAGAATAAAATATTGTTCCATTAACTTCCATTTAAAGTTAAGGTTGCTTTTTCCATCTGCTGTAAAGTTCCCTATTTGGAGATTCAGGGTTTTGTACTTTGTGATGATGTACTGTAACTTGACCACTGAATATAGCGGCCCAGGCACAAATGTTAAAAGCAAAGCTACGTTCAGTTACTTTTTAATCTTGAGATGTGAGGCTGGCTTTACACAATGAAGTTTAGTTGCATGTTATGTTGCCTGCAATATAACTTACATGCCACTTGACCGTCACACAAACACAGGCTCCTGAGTGGCGTTGGCCCCGTCATCAGGAGATCGCGAGTTCGATCCCTGGTGGTGCTGCAGCCGTCCGTAGCCGGGAGTCCAAGGGAGCACCATTGGCCTCGCTCTCTCTCTCTCTAGGATGGCCCACCTTCTCCCCATCACTCAATGCAATGCCAGTCAGCGCAGACGTCTGTTAGCTGACGTAACAGGTCTGGCGGTTGGCGCTTTCCTCCGAGCGCGTTCGGCTGTCCTGTGACGTTGTGTGAGCGGCAGCTCGAAAAGAAGCGGTGGCTGGTTGGCAGGTCTCAGAGGAAGCCTGTGCTGCCTTCACCCTCCTAGGGCTGAGAGTATTGTGGGATTGGGGGGGTCCTAACTGGCGGGTGGAGTTGGAAACGACTAAACTGGGGAGAAAAAAAGAAAAAGAAAAGACAGTTACGCAAAAACAAAATTGCACAAATCCTCCACTGTTTAGCCAAGTTAGCAGCTCATATTTCTTGCTACACTGTATAACATTAATTATAACGTCATATTTGCAGTATTTTTATCATCTCCCCCTCTCCCTCTAATTTATTATTGTTTTTCTAAATCTACAGTTCTGTGAAAAGTATTTTTTCTGTTTTTGCAATTGTCACATTTATGTTTTATATAATCCAACTACTTTTAATACAAGATAAAGACCTGAGTAAACACAAAATGCAGCTTTTAAATGACAATTTCACGCATCTGAAAAAACTAGTTTCCCCTAAACCTAATAACTAGTCGTGCCACCCTCGGCAGTCTTCTTCTTCTTCTTCTTCTTCTTCTTCTTCTTCTTTCGGCTGCTCGCTTTTGGGGTCGCCACAGCGGATCATCTGCCTCCCTCTTGCCCTATCCACTGCAGCCTCTACTTTCACACCAACCATCTCCATGTCCACCTTCACTACATCCATAAACCTTCTCTGAGGTCTACCTCTTCTCCTTCTACCCAGCAGCTCCATTTCCAACATTCTTTGCCCAATATCTCCACTATTCCTCCTCAACACATGTCCAAACCATCTCAACCTGGCCTCTCTGGCTTTATCTCCAAACTGCTCCACCTTCACCGTCCCTCTGATCTGCTCATTTCTAATCTTGTCCATCCTTGTCACTCCCAATGAAAATCTCAGCATCTTCATCTCCGCCACCTCCAGCTCAGCCTCCTGTCTTTTAGACAGAGCCACAGTCTCCAAACCAAACATCATAGCAGGACGCACTGCTGTCTTGTAGACCTTCCCTTTCACTCTTGCTGATATCCTTCTGTCACAGATCAGCCCTGACACCCATCTCCACCCACTCCATCCTGCCTGCACCCTCTTCTTCACCTCTTTTCTACACTGTCCATTGCTCTGGAAGGTTGACCCAAGATATTTGAAGTCATCCATCTTTACGACCTCTACTCCTTGCATCTTCACCTTTCCACCTGCCTCCCTCTCATTCACACACATGTATTCCGTCTTGTCTCTGACCTTCATTCCTCTCCTCTCCAGTGCAAACCTCCACCTCTCCAGATTCTCTTCCACCTGCTCTCTACTCTCACCACAGATTACAATGTCATCTGCAAACATCATGGTCCATGGCCACCCTCGGCAGTAACAACTGCTATTAAACGTTTGTGATAACTTGCAGTGAGCCATTCACATCACTGTTGAAGAATTCCAGCCAATTCTTCTTTGCAGAATTGTTTTAATTTGGCAACATTGGAGGGTTTCGGAGCATAAACTCCCCATTTGAAGTCTTGCCACAGCATCTCAATGAGATCTAAGTCACTTTAACTTGGCTTAACAGTGACTTGGCACTACAAAACCTTAATTTTGTTTCTTTCAAACAATTCAAAAGTGGACTTGCTTGCGTGCTTCGGATCATTGTCCTGCCGCATAACCCAACTGTGCTTGAGCTCTGTAATCCTTTCCAGACTGTAATCCTTTCCAGACTGATAGATTTCAATGACTTTGTTTTGCATCTGTATTTGAATCTCTTTAGAACGGGGCATCATGTGCTGCTTTTTGAGACATTCCAGCTGCTTCACATTGCCAGACAAGTTCTATTTATTAATGTGTAGATTCAACAGGTCTGGCAGTAAATGAAATTGAACCCAATAGAATCAGGCTAATTTAGTAGCCAAGGGGGCAACTACTTTTTTTAACATAGGGCCAGGAAGGGTTGAACAGCACCTTCCCTTCAATGAATGAAATCATCATTTAAATCCTGTCCTAGAAGCACAACAATTTCTCTGAGGACCATGACTTGAGACACTTGAAGCTATTGCGGCTGAGTTTCAAGTGAGTTGCTGGAAACTTTACATTATGCAACTCAAGTGCAATTTAGTTCCATGTAGGTTTCACGCAACTAAAGTTCACCATCACTCGGCAAGTCCAGAACAGACAACACACATAAAGGATCATTTTTTTGCGGATTTTAGTGCAAACCTTCTAGTCATTGAGTTATACAGTTGTTTTAGAACTGAACATATCAGGAAAATAAAAAATAACATCTAAAACTTGCCATAACTTTTACACAGTCTGCATTTTGTTTTATTTCTTTCCAATATGTTAGATTCAGTAAATAAACTGACTATGCTTTAAAATGTGTGTGCTCTGTAAAGGATGTGTTAACTATTTTCATTTACAAAAGATGTTTCTGATAAATTGGCCAGGGAGTGCAGGTATATAGTGTGGGTGTATCTAATAAACTGGCAGCTCAGTGTATGTTTGAATTGGACGGAGCCGTTATAAAGCATAATATCCAGCTGTTCCATGGCAGCAAGTGATGCGTTGATGGCTTGCTTGTTAACAGTTTTAGAGGTGGGCAGAAGATGAGGGTGCTTTCATTATAGATGGATGGATGGCTGGATGATGGATGTACTTTATTGATGCTCAGGGGTGAATTTTGGTGCAACATGGGATGTTATATACACAGAATGAGGGCACATAGATACACAGTTCGAAGACATCAGTGCACAAGCAAGAAAGAGTGCAGAAGACATCAACTTACACATTCACGTGTGAAGGAACATTAAGATCCACTGGCCCCAAATAGTATGTGGACATTTCGGCCATACTTAACAATGCAATAGGTTCACTGTGTTCAGGGCCGGTGCCCGCTGTTGTGTAAGCAAAACATAACTAAGCTGCCCCCGGCAAATTTTCTGCGGCACATGAAAGCTAATGCTAGGCCCATAAACATAAATTTAATAATTTAATGCTACCATATTTATACTTTATTACACATTTTGTCATACAACACTTAAAATAAAATAGGCTAGTTTCACCGATCAGGAATAAGATTATGACCAAATCCTTGTTTTTCCGCTCATTGTCCACTTTATCAGCTCCTCTTACTGTATAGCTGCACTCTGTAGTTCTACAGTTACAGACTGTAGTCCATCTGTTTCTCTGACACTCTGTTACTCTGTTCTTCAGTGGTCAGGACCCCCTGGACCCTCACAGAGCAGGTACTATTTGGGTGTTGGTTCATTTTCAGCACTGCAGTAACTCACACAGCAGCACACAGTGACCAGCTTCAGTCCTGCAAGATTTGCAATGTGTGGTTCAAAATAAATACCATCACACTTCAAAGAGGTCACATCATCAGTCCAGAACCTGTCATCCAGTCAAACGCTGTGAAAATTCTCATTGTTTATCTGAACTGACCCTTCGCTATGGATAAGGAGCAATACATAAATAACATGATCTCTCAGCAGCCCACTGCTGCTAAAGGGATACGAGGCTAGAAGCTGAAGCCTACTTTGTCCAAACAGCACGCCTCATCAAATAGCGATCCATGCTGATGAGATGAAAACAAATGAGCAGCACTGTTTCTGTACCGTAGGAGATGTAAATATGATTATGTATTTTAAGGATAACAGTGTGCATTCCCCATTAGATACTTACATAATGTACTTCCATTGGTAGCTAGCAAACAGTAATTAGGCTGTCCCAGGCTGTGACCAGGTTCCAGTTCAGTCTGAAGCTCATTGGTATTTTGTGCTCACATCATGGGTTTAAACCACCACTCTCCTCCTCCTGATATGAATGGAAAGGCAGTACATTTGGGGGCAGTCGTGGGCTGGAGGTTAGGGAACCGGCCCTGTAACCGGAAGGTTGCCGGTTTGATCCCCAGTGCCGACAGTCCATGACTGAGGTGTCCTTGAGCAAGACACCTAACCCCCAACTGCTCCCCAGGTGCTGTGGATAGGGCTGCCCACTGCTCTGGGCAAGTGTGCTCACTGCCCCCTAGTGTGTGTGTGTATTCACTAGTGTGTATGTGGTGTTTCACTTCATGGATGGGATAAATGCGGCGGTGGAATTTCCCCGGTAAGTATCACTTAAAGGGTAGATGCTGGGCGGATGTGTTCAACAGTAGGCTGTCCATTCACAAAACGCTGCAGTGGACATTGCCTATTAGAATGTATCTGGTTTTTAACCTATGGCTTCCTTTAAATCCTTAATTAATTTTTTTTTCTGCTATATCTGATGGTAAATCAAATGAGTTGACAAGGGAAGACTTGATAGCCAGACAGTCTAGCTATTTAGCCACATGCCACATACCAGCCATGCTGTTGTTCCCGCAGGTTTAATTGGTAACGCGGTGTTCCACACTGTTCTGAAACCTTAAAATCTTATAAGCTTAAAAGCTTATTTTATACTAAGCCTTATTATTTAGTGACTACAGGGACTTCAATGCAAACCGGCCGAGCTGTTTTTAGGTTAAAGAATTGTGTAATGAAACTTTGGGTCCAATGGTGGGACATGGCCATTCAAGGGGTTAATCCAAGGTGCGTTCACAGATGGGCCAAATTATCCAATTAGAATTTAGAACCATTAAGCCAACTGTGTTTGCACACTTTGGAAATAGACCTTCGCATTTAACCCATGCACACTAGTGAACACACACACTAGGGGGCAGTGAGCACACTTGCCCGGAGCGGTGGGCAGCCCTATCCACGGCATCCGCGGAGCGATTGGAGGTTAGGTGCCTTGCTCAAGGGCACTTCAGTCATGGACTGTCAGTGGATTGAACCAGTTAACAGGGCCGGTCACAGGGCTGGTTCCCTAACCTCCAGCTCATGACTGCCCCAATGATACCATGGTATCCAATGATACCCCCCCATACCATGACAGATCCTGGCTTTTAAACTTTATGCTGGTAACGATCTAGATGGTCTTTTTCCTCTTTGGCCCAAAGAACACAATGTTCATTATTTCCATCATTTCAGGTGAGCTCAAGCCCAGAGAAGTTGGTGGTGTTTCTGGATGTTGTTGACACATGACTTCCACTGTGCATAAGTTAACACTTAACTTGCATTTGTGTATTCAGCAACAAAATGTGTTTATTTAACTTTAGTTTATCAGTATACTCCCAAATCTTGTTACACTCTGAAAAAAGGTACTGAATTGTCACTCTGGCTTTATCCCTTATTTCTTTACAGTTATATATTTTTTAAGTTGTGTTTACTCCACACCCTGTCTGGGCTCTAGGCTTTTTACTTTATTGTTCTGCTTTAATACATTAGGTTATGAAAAGATACAAATATGTATCTTTAGTCTTGATTGTACAATTTAGACCTTAAATCCACTGTTATTTCTTTGAAAATGTACATTGTTTGTGCCTTGATGAATGAAAAACGTATCTGAACTAACTGAAGCTAAAAAAAAAGAAAAATCATTACATTACAATAAATCATTTCTTTCTATTGTTTTTGTTCGAATATCGTTTACAGTAGATTTGTAAATCACTGCTTTCTGTTTTTATTGTGTTTGACCGGCTTTCCCAAAATGGAATTGGGTTTGTATTTTAAACAGACCAATCAAAGACTGTAGTTTCCGGATCGTTACGGATTGAGCAGTTTCTTTGCAGATTTATGCAGGTATGCATCCAGAATGCCTTTAAACACTTCTGAGTTCATGATACCATCAATACCCACCAGCTCAGCAACACCTCAGTGTTTTACCGCACCAGTTAGTGCAGTCTGGTTAGAGCTCTTCTCCAGGCTTTCTCCAGACAGAGAGTCGACTATCAGTCTGATATCGTGCCAGAAGATTAAGTGACCCTTATTAGTCCCACGACGGGGAAATTTCACCTCTGTGTTTTTATCCATCCATGCACCCCATACACACTAGGGGCAGTGAGCACACTTGCCAGGTGCAGTGGGCAGCCTTATCCACAGCACCCAGGGAGCAGTTGGGGGATAGGTGTCTTGCTCAAGGACACCTCAGTCATGTACTGTCAGTTCAGGGGAACAAACTGGCAACCTTCCGGTTCCCTAACCCTGCCCACAACTGCCCCAGCAGCGTCTTTTTTAAAATGCCTAAGTACATTTTGTGGCCACTGTATGTGCAATGTATTGCGAAATAATAATAGGAAACAATGTGCAAAGGCCAGGATAAAGTTTGTATCCAGTTTCTTTTGATTTGTAGGTTCATTTACTTTATTAGCATTTGATCATTTGGTGCTTTATTCCCTGACTGGAACTGGCAAGATCTGTTTAAATGCGTTTGACTCCTACTTTGACTACTTAAAACATCTGGTCAGTGCAGTATGTGGGAGGAAGATCTAACCGCCTTTCTAAAAAAAGGCCTAAAAGCCCAATGCTGGACGTCTCAAGAACATAGGGGGTCTTGCTCACAGAGCCTGAGCTGAATAATGTGCCTGCGGTTCCCTTATGCCCAGCTAGAGCTACAGTAATCAAAAGCAGATCACAAAGCAGAGCATAGATCTGTCTGAAGGCCTGTACAGTGTCAGCAGGGGAGCAGAGGGAAAAGTTACAAAGGGAGACTGTGACAGTGAATCATATGCTTTCACATGCACACACTGATGACTTCTGACTTCTGAGGCACAAAAAACAATGTGCCTGTGTGTTATTTCCCTCCAGTGGTCTGTGCTATACTCATGTTATGGCAAGCCATTAAAAAGTGGGCTACAGCATTATTTGACCACCAGACAGGTATGCAGATCAAATTCAGGAGGGCCACATTTTTTCTTGAGGCCACGCTGCCATCTAGTGGTAACTTGGAAGAATACCGCTCATTTCGTTTTATCTTCTGTGTCAAGGCGAATTCAAAATGTATAACTGTGTAATTCAATCACTGAGATATAAACAGATTAATTCACAGTGGTTTGGTGTTAAATGGCTGATTGTAGAGACTCAGATTTCTTTACAGTGGTGGTGACAGGAACCAGGGGTCGCCATGACTACAACACAAATATAGACATTTTATTTTTCGTCTAAAACCATCAGTGAACCTACACCAGTCTTCTGAGGTTTTATATGTAAAAAATATCGTTTTCTTTGGGGACTGTTCTGCTCTGCATGAATGGATGTTAAGAATACATTTTAGGTCAAAACATATTCATAACCACTTCATATAGTAATGTTCTGTGATGGAGCTTTTAGAGGTGGACATCTGGTTCCTATCACCACCATTGTGAACAATTCTGACTCGGTATGTTTTCACACTAAACCACTCTGAATGACTTTGTTTACAGCTTTATGATTTAATTATGCAAAAATGATTGGAATTCCGCTTTAAGAGTTTAGTAGAGTTAATTCAATTCATACTATATTTTACATGCCATGTTTGTTAATAATAAATGTAGAAGATTTCTGAAAATTCTCTGGTGTAGTCCTTAAGGCAAAGGGCATTTCTGACATTAAAATGGCCCACCAGCATGCCCAATGTTTTATTCCACCTTTCTATAACCTAAGAATATCTCAGCCAGTTTGCACTGAAGTCCCTGTAGTTACTGAATAATAAGCCTCAGTATGTAATAAGCCTGGGGTTTTAAGGAGTTAAAGGGCCCATGTCTTGGAAAACCAAGTTGTGCTCCCCTTTTTGAAATAAGACTTTGATGTAGCGTGTAAACATTGTTCAAACAAAGTTTCAAAGTCATTCACTCCAGTCCATACAATCCATATATGGAAACTAAGCTGCACAATCAGCCCATTTAGAATTCGTTGTTTTTGTGATGTCTCAAAAACAAATACACTTGAATCTGTCCACCTATTCAGCCTTCTGAAATTTAGCCCTGTCCATTCACACTGATGTTATAAGAAGTGTTAATACAGGGCATAATACAGGGCAGCCAATCAGAACAGAGCTCATTTACATATGTTGGTCTTAGAGACACAGTAACAAAAACAGCCTGTTTAATTTGAAGGGCTTATTTATAAGCCAAGCTATAAAATGATGTTTAATTATTGAGTTATGCTAGGGTCACACAGAAGGTCACACATGTAGGTCACTATAACCCAATTACTGGTTTAAAACATTATTTCACCAAGGTTAAAATCCAGTGTCTTTCAGGCTGTCAACGTCTACCAATATCACCAGTAGCAGAGCTTCTGGCTCTCTGCACAAGGAGCTCATGGCCTTCTCTGTGCTAAGGCATTGTTTTGTTTCTTCACTTGCAGAGTGCCGGACCGCCATGCCTGCAGACGTCGTGTTCTTGGTAGACGAGTCATGGTCAGTGGGTCCTTCCAGTTTCCGGCAGATTAAAGAGTTCATCTCTGAAATCATTAGATCCTTCCAGAACAGTGTGATTGGACCCGAGGGAGTTCGATTCGGAGTTACCGTCTACGGAGACATCCCCAGGTAGAGAGATTTTGAGTATGATGGTGGGTCACACAGTGGTTCATACTGATTAGAGAACCTGGGGCATTGCTGGCTTGATCGCAGTCCGCTGATCGCTGCTGCAGTGCCCTAGAGCACAGCACTTAACCTCAAAGTGCTTTTCCCTGAGATTATGTTCTCAGTCTACCTCACCTGGAGCACTGTCAGAGAAAAGGGCATGGTACTGTAAGGTGCAAGCAATATAAGAGCCCGTTTACACCTGTTCTACAGTTAGCAGGATTATATCTGGATAGAAATTATCCACATAAACATCTAGGTGTAAACAGGCTCTTACATTGCTTTCACCTTATAGTACAGTGCCCTTTACTCTGATAGTGCTCCGCTGATGTTGTATAACATCTGGCTGAAATGCGTCTCCTCCTGAAGTGGTTTGAGTGATTAGATTTGAATCTGTGTTAAATGGGTGCATTCACACCTGGTAGTGTATCAGGATTATATCTCTACATGATTCAAATCTGATCGCTCAAACCACTTCAGGAGGATCCTTTATTTTAGTTACTGTTATACAAGTGAAAATGAGAAACAACACAGGCGATTGGCTGTTGTACTTGCGTATCACACACCACATAACAGTCGGATTCGAATCTGATTAGCAGGAGATACATTTGATTACCTACTGTCACAGTTCAGAGACAAATCACATTAAAGGACCAGATGTAAACAAGGTCAAAGATACAAAACAGGACCTCATTCAACAAAATCTTGCTAAGTTTCTTCTTAAATTTGTTCTTGAGAAAGGTCCTAAGAAAAAGTCTACGTCAGATTCATGACGTGCTCTTAAACCTCAGAACTGTTCTCACCTTTGAGCTCTTGAGTGTGTAGATTCTGTTCTCACCTAAGAACGAATCCCAGATAAGAAAACACTGGTGAGTGTGAGAGTCTCTGTAAAAACGATGTAAGTGTGGTTTAAGAAGACATTTCTTATTAAGAATGGTTGGTGAATGAGGCCTGAAGTTTTTTACGGTCTAATTGTGCACCTTAAATGAGTTTTAAGGGTACACTACATTCACCTTCCCAGAGGAAAGGTACTTATACAAATTTATGAAATTAAATGAGTCAATTCAACTTAAATGGTACAATTCTGTTCCCTAACTACAGGTACTGAAGACGTGTCCTTGAGGGTTCAACCCTATTAACTTGGTTTGTAGCCTGAAAAGTAAAATTTAGTACTTCTTTTTCTGATGGTGTAAATAAAGGCTGCCAGAACAATTTATACAGGAGCGGCAGGTATCAGAGTGTGTATATATATATATATATATATATATATATATATATATATATGTGTGTGTGTGTATGTATGTATGTATATATGTTATGTAGGGCTATGTCCTGAGTAAAAGTACTAAAGTATTTACCTTCAAATGTACTTAAGTATAAAGTAAAAGTACTAAAAGAGGAATTCTGGCTCTGATGTCCTGTTATCATTTTTATAACCAGACTGGCTTCATGAACTCATTTCAGGTGATTTACTAATTTACTAATTTACTATAAAATGAAATGGTGTTTGTAGAAATTCAGAAAAAAGCCGCGTCAGTCTCGACTGCATATGTGGACATATTTCTATATTGTGCTCTATTTACACAAAGTTAGGTTAGTTCATCATTTATGTTGAACAGACTCTCTTTTGGCAACTTTGTAATGCCTCAGTATCAAGGTAAGATTATTACGCCAGGTTATCATACAAAATAGAAGGAATTTTCACTTTGTCTTCAAACAGCATTTCAGAGCAATAATAGCTTCTTTGTGCCCCGGTTTTCCCTTTGCATGCAGAGCTCAACTGAGGAACTTTCAGAGGGGAACATTCCCTCAAGCCTTTTCCTGGTTGTTTGAGAAAATTCAGTCTCAGCCACTTTGTTGTTCGGAAATCCCTTACTGTGCCTCTGATGAGGAAAATGCATCCAGAATTCTTAAAAAGCTTTCTGGGGCGTTAGAGAGGAGGAGGAGGACAATAGGCCAGGTATAATGTGAGAGACTAGGCTTTGGATGTTTGTACGAGCACAGGCACATTAGAACATGTGCCTGAATTTAACATTCGATTTACTAAAGCTGGCTTTACACAGTGAAACTTTCATGCAACTTTAGTTGCTTGCAACCTACATAAAACTAAACTGCATGATTTGCATAATGTAAAGCATCCTGCAACTCCCTTGAAACTCAGTTGCAACAGTAGCAACCATTTCAAATCTTGTGTAACAGCCAAAATGTCTAATTTCACTGAATCAATCGACAATAAATTAAAACAGAGGATAGTTAATTGGGCAGTTGACTTGGAGCAGATGACTTTATAGTGAGTGTATCAAAAAAGCTGCTAATTTAGCTAACTAGTGGAGTAAATGAATGTGTTGCATGCAACTTTGTTTTTTATTGCTTTATGTCACTGTCAGGTTGCACAGAAATCATTTGGAAGGCAACTCAGAACATGCAAATACTACATGTAATCAAACCAGTCTACAACTGCTTATCACATTTATCACGCAAACTGTGTAGCTCCGCCCACTTACCGCTGGCTAGTGAGGAGCAGGCTTTAAAAAGTGCACTGAAGTAGCAGATCAGTAATCAGTAATCAATTCCCACTAAAACGTTCTACAGGGAGCATTCCTGCCACATCATTGCATATTTTGTGCTGCATCTTCTCTCATATGTACATCTGGAAGTCTCTTCAACCTCTTTTGAGACCCTAATGCAAATTTATGCCTGATTTGAAAAGCTGTGAGCTCAAATTTAGTAAATCTAGTGGAATATTTCATTATCCACACATTCAATATCTCCACCCACTTTTTGCACTAGTTTCCCACATTTTGTGCAGCTGTGCCTCTAATGCATATGCATTAGGCAGAGTTTTACAACACACGCATCCATAAACTGTTTGTATAAGCTTGTGCCCCCAGTTTTATATATAACATGTGACCAGATTGAGTCTGAAACTGGCACAAAAGGCTCAGCACATCTGATTTTATAGGTCCAACGGTTTGTAGACACCTGCTCATCCAATATTTCTTCTAAAATCAAGTCTATTAATAGTAACTTTGCTGCAATAAGAAGCTTTAACTCCCCTGGAAAGGCTTTACACTTCACGTTGAAACATTGCTGTGAGGATTTAATTGCATTCAGCCACAAGAGCATTAGTTCACTTGTGAGGTCAAGTACCAATGTTGGATGTTCAGATCTGGATCGCTCCAACTCATCCCAAAGGTATTGGATGGAGCTCCATCACTCCAGAGAATGAAGTTCCACTGCTTCAAAGTCCAGTGCTGGGGGGCTTTATGCATTTTTAAGCTTCCAAGCTTTGCACAGGCAGTGATAATTTATGCTCAGGATTGCTGAGCTGTAGGCTATGTGCAAATGTGGGTCCTTACAAGGATCCACACACAGTTGAGTGTGTATTTGACCGGTCTGTTCTCTGTTCTCAGGATGCGGATTGCTCTGACAGACTACTCCACCCTGGAGGAGGTGTTAAATGCAGTGGAGGAGCTGCCGTATGAGGGCGGAGGTAGCCGCACTGGCCTGGCTCTCGAGTTCCTCGTAGAGTCTGTCTTCAGCTCATCCATCGTCCGGGACAACACTCCAAAGGTGTGGCTATGAAGTGTTTAGATTTGGTTTAATTTCCTTCAAGACGTATAAAGAATTCTCTTCGGTTGGACAGTAAACACCTCTTGGGGTTAATCCCCAGGGCTCTTGAACTGAAGACCTCTAGCCAGGTGATCTTCTCCATAGGGGACCAGCTGGAAAAATTGCAGGGAAAAAAGTCCCATAATTTTTTTAATGTGTATGAATGAATATGGGTTTTAACCACATAACATATGCACTGATTTAAGTACATCTTAGTCAATAATTATTAGCAATTTTTTCTGTCACTGCAAACCATAAATACTACAACTACCACTACTACAGTTTAATAATAATACCACCATCATGACACCGTTCAAACTCCAGAATGTTCGGTCTGGTCGGGAATAATGTGCTTTCACAGAGCTTTTGATTGGACGTATGGCTTTCTTACAAATGATCATTTTTTTGGGCAGAAGTTTATGCACATTAGCAAACACCCAAAACAGCTAGCAATACCCTAGCAACTACCTGGGATAACTTAGCAACCACCTAGCAGCACTCTAGTAACCACCAGAGATACCATAGCAAGCACCTTAGCACTAACACTTAACACTAGTTAGCAATACTCAAACAACCAGCTGGGATACAATCGCAACCAGACAGCAACACTTTCGCAACCACCCAAAATACAATAGTAACTGCCTGGCAACACCTTAGCAACCATCAGGGATCTGTTTAAACTTTGCATTTTCTTCAAGACATGCACTTTTCTAGCCATTATAATAATTAGTAGAAGTAGTAGTAGCGGTAGTAGATTATTGTCAGTATTAGAATTAATTTTTAATTAAATTAAGTAAATGGACATTTAACAGTAGAATGATATGGGGCTCTTAGTGTGAAAGCATTATTCTTTCTGCTAAGCAGTTAAGCCGAGTTGGCAAAGTGATTGAATCTGTGTTGCCAGTGGATTTATTTGATAGTTCGTCTCATTTCTTTATTCTGACAGGCTGTGTGTAACACTTTGTGATGAATGAATCCACAAAGGCAGATTTAACTACTGATCTAAATTACAATGTTATCTAAGTTAGTTATGGCTGAATGACAGTCATGCATGCTCAGTGTGGTAGCGGTGTGCCAGGTTTTTGTTTGAATGGTTCCTTTTGCTCATAATCAACAGCGAGGGGTCTGGAACCTCATGTGGCTCTTTTACCTCCCTGTTCTGGCTCCACAGCAGAATTAGATTTCTAGGTAAAAGTAAAATGATCCTCCTTTATAGTAAAATAAAGCTCTGCTGATCATTCAACACAGTTTGACAATAAATGGTCTTAAATGCTGGAGTAAATGTAGAACTGCTGGTTCACCCTTTAACCCTCAAGGTTGGTGTGCAGACCACTGGTCACATAGCAACGCAGACAACAGTCCTGCCTAGCTAGTAGATAATGAAACGGCACAGAGAAAGATTTAAGATGAATATTGATAGCTCGTTTGGAGACAAATTGAGTTATTATCACTCCAGCTGGTGTCCTGATAAATTTAATCTGCAGAGAGAAGCTGTTAAACACTAAAAAGTTGCGAAGCTGAAGTCAGTTTCATTCACCAGCTTCTTGTTGTAATTTTCCCATTCTACCTTAAATGGTGCAGTTACATTCTGGCTCCTCAGGCACCGTTTAAGGTTGAATAGGAAAATTAGAATGAGAAGCTGGCAAAAGAGAAGCGACTTAAAAGTCTCATAAAAAGTTGGACGTTAAGAGACATTTTATGAGAAACTCTTCTACTTTTGAGGAAAAGTTTCCTGCCAGAGATGCGAGAAAGGCGGCTATAGTTGAGCTAAAGCAGAGCAAAGTAAGGCTGCGTTTTCGTTGATATTATATTTTTAGCCTGTACTAGAACATCAGCACATACTGAGACATACTTACAGCCAAGATGGTAAAATGGTCATAAATGTTATGGCTCCCAAGAAGATTTGATTTTTGTTTAAAGGACAAATCGGCTCACTCTTCTTAACATTTGGGTTGCTGATCTCTGGTCTAAGCTAATTTTGTATAGTTTATGTTAGTTTATCAGTTACCGTGTCTGGTGGGTGAAGTAAGTCTACTCAACAGATTTAGCTGCAGAAAAATTAAGAAAAGATTAGCTGGCCAGATTAGAGATAAATTGTTATAGGCTGTACAAGAGTTTGAGACCCCTGATGTAGCAGTTTCACTTCGCAGGGTGAAATGTGGAATACTGAGATGCAGCCGTGGTATAAGGCGCCTCAGCTGATTGAATAACCCCACCAAAGGACATGCAGTGCCCCTTCATACATAATTACTCTTTTCTGCGTATAGTAGCCTCTTATCAGAGAGCGCTCGTAAGCCTCAGTCAGCACATCTGGCCTTATTCAGATACATTAGCTCACTGTTGCTTTAATGTCAGGACACCACTGCGTCTAAATGAGCAGTTCATTAAGATTTCCAACCGCATACAGCTGCAGGTCCTGCAGAGAGAAGCACCTGATGTGCAAATGAGCACAGGCGAAGAAGGTAATGAACTGCAGAGATATTAGCTTGTATTTAAAATCAGATCACACCCACTCGCACAAATGCACACGTACACTCACCTGTGCACAATGCAGTTTGGTGCATATTGAAGAGCCTGACCTGCCTCTATTGATTCAGGTGAGCTTCTAACAAACTGGTTGAATTTTCATAATGGCAAATATGAATTCCTGGTCTGGCACGTTGAAACGTGTTATGGATGGTGAATTATGTATTAAATCAGGTGTTAAAATGTGTCAATTCTAAGGGCGTGGGTAGAGAGCATGAGGGTATGGGTCATGACCCTTTTTGCCCTTTTTTGAGTCTATAGAAGCTGATAAGTTCTCCAAATGCATGGTATGTTTTATTGCTGACAGGATCACAAGAATTTCAAATGGTCTTCCTTTTTGTACTTGATTCAAATGTGTTCATGAATTCCATATGAATCAAATATATTACATCAGCACAATCAGTGGTAGACATACGTAAACTGGCAGACAAAACTGCATTGGTATAATCTATTTTATTCATGTGGAATTGATGTACACACTTGAATCAAGTACAAGCCTTTTGAAATTGTAACACTCCAGAACTGATCAGACGCTCGAGGATGGAATTAGAAAAAAAGAGGATTTACTGATTGAAACACTTTCCAACCTTGTAGTCAAAAGACAGGCAAATGTCTTTTCCAAAACAGTCCAATAACACAAAACAAACGTTACCAGAAGGAGACAAAAGGCAGGGTCAAAAATCCAGAGAGATCAGTCAAAACTGGCTAAAGCCCGGGCTTTAAGTACTAACCATCATAGGTCACATGAACTAGGAAGACAGGTGAAACATATTAGTACTGTGGTGAAGCGGAAGGATGATAGGTTGTGGAATGAGAGTTAGCAGTCACGTGATTCCCAAGGAAGTTATGAGAGTTGGAGTTCTCAGGTAGACCTGATCTGGATGGATGGATGACAGATATTCCCGTGACCCTGTCAGCAACAATCAGTTTCTTTGGCCTCAAAAAAAAAGTCAAGAGGTCCCATCCACCTCAAACTAACTTTAATTCGAATGTGCACAACAAAATTCTAATGTAAACATCAATTCTACATAAATAAAATGTATTACATCAGCACAATTACTGCCAAACGTAATTGAACCAAAAGACAACACTTTACTGATGTAATATATTTTATTAATGTGGAATCAATGTACACAATGGAATCAAGTAAGTGCAGTGGATCTAGGGATGTTAATGATTAACCACTTAACCATTAAGTGAAAAATACATACATTTTGGTTTAAAAGTTTTTTTAAATTTCCAATAGCAATTGATATTTGAATAGGAATAGGTCGACTCTGGAAAGTTCAGTCTGGTCAGAAATGATGTATTTGCGTACATTTTTTTGTTCGGGCATACAGCTTTCCTACAGATATCATTAAATTACGATTTTTCCCCCCATTATGTGGGCAAAAATATGCATGACAGCAACACCCTAGCAACCACCTGGGATACCTTAGCAACCACCTAGCAATACCCTAGCAACCACCAGAGATACCAAAGCAACCACCTTAGAAAACACTGGTAGACAATACCCAAACAACCACCTGGGATTTTCTAGCAACCAGATAGTAACACTTATACCATAGTGATCACCTGGCAACATGCTAACAACCATCAGCGGTCTGCTTAAACTCCGCATCAGATTTAGGGACGTTAATGATTTACAACTTAATTACAATCAAAAATAAATAAATGTCTGAACAAAGCTTATGGTTTAAAAGTTTATTTAATTTACAATAACGATTGATATTTGAATAAGGTTTACATTCAACTTGAGGGCTGTTTTTGAGTTGTATGCATGTGGGTGTGTTCTGGTAACCCGGCTTATCTGTAGAGTGTAGACTTAAGCTATAGCCTACAAGTGTTTTTATTAGCTAGCAGTTATTGTTTGCATGATGCATCACTCCAGAGAGTCTCCACAGCTCCAAAGTCCAGTGGCGTCATGCCCTACACTACTCCAGCTGACGCTTGACATTGCACATAGTGAATTGGGCTTGTGTGCAGCTTCTTGGCCAGGGGAACTCCTTTCATAAGCTTTTGATGCACCATTCTTGTGCTGATGTTGCCTTCGGAGGTTGTTTGGAGCTATGTAGTGAGTGCTGAAACAGGATGGGCCATTTGTGCTATGTGCTTCAGCACTTTGCATCCCTGCTATGCGAGTTTACGTGGTCTACTGCTTTGTGGCTCAGCTGTTATTGCTCTTAGACACTTCTATTACACAATAATAGCACTTACAGTTGACTGGGGCAGATCTAGCTCAGAAAGGTGACATCCTATGACAGTGGCTATGTGCTATGTAAGTAAGCAGACCACATTGTTATTGTCACATCACATAAAATCTGCAGTGCTGTGTCTGATGTTTCCATGGTTTTTAAGATTAGGAGACCGTTATTAGTCCCACAGTGGGGAATTTTCACCTTTGCACCCCTTTAACTCATTTGGCAGTGAAACACCAAATACACACTAGTGAAGACACATACTAGGGAGCAGTGAGCACACCTGCCCGGAGCAGTGGGCAGCCCTATCCACAGCACCCGGGAGCAGTTGGGGGTTAGGTGTCTCGCTCAAGGACACCTCAGTCACGTCCTGTTGGCTCAGGGGATCATACCAGCGACCTTTTGGTCGACTGCCCATAATTGTGTCCATGATTTTAGGTTTGTCAGTTAACAGTCAATTACAGAGAACTAACGATTTGAATTATCAGTCAAAAGAATTTGCCACATTCACATCCCTAAGTGTGTCGCTTGATTCAGTATTCAAAACAATGCTTTTCCGAGTTCTAGCTGTTGAAGTCATGTTGCAGAGACAGAGTCCCACCTTGCTATTCCTTTCAGATTGCGGTTCTGATTACTACTGGCAGATCAGATGATCTGATCGATGGGCCAGTTAAAGCTGTGGCTGACAGTGGAATCTCTCTCTTTGCAGTCGGTAAGTAAGATTCTCTACTTCATTCTTTTCCACTTTATGTGTGGATCACTCATTAGTTTTATGAGTCTGTCAATACACGTCTGTGAAATATGAGATGTGAGACAGTTTATGTGTGTGTGTGTGTATGTATGTGTGGGTCTCGCTGCCTTAACTCTCACACTTAGTCCATCCCGATGCCCAGAGCACAGAAATAATTACAGCTCATTAGTGAGTGGCCGATTAATTGCAGCGATTTCTCATCAGGCTTGTCTCCTCTCCCCTCTCATGCTCTGACTGTCAGACTCTCTAATCAATCTGCCCCCGAGAGGTCTGAATAAATCAGCCCAGCTCCGCACATCTGGGAAACATGTGCAGGGCAGTGCACCCCACATCCACCTACCCACCATCAATTGCTGTCATTGTATATAAGCGAATGTATTCACGGTCATAGTCTTAGAGTATGTGTCTACTGAGAATAAGACTGACTTTGAGCCTGAGTAACTTTTACTCTACAGAAGATCTAGTCTTTAGAAGTGGAGATATTGTTGCCATTGTACTACTGAATAATTACATAACTAATTAGGTAACACTTTCCTTGAACCGTGCTAGGTAACTATATCAAGGCCAAGATTTTGTAATAGTCAAATTGAAGCCAAGAACGAGACTTCGTAGTAGTCGAGTCAGAGTCAAGGCCGAGATTTTAAAGTTAAATCTGAGTCAAGTCTGAGACTTTGTAGAAGTTTAGTATGAATCAGGACTGATAATTTGAAGAAGTTGAGTCAGAATCATGACCAAGACTTTGTAGCAATAGAGTCTGAGTCAAGACTCAGACTAGTCCAAGTCAAGACTCAAACCAAGACTTTCTAGAAGTCAGGTCTGAGTCTAGACCGAGATTTTGTAGAAGTCTTTATAGTAGCCGAGTTTGAGTCAAGACCGAGACTTTGTAGTATTTGAGTTTGAGTTAAGACAGAGACTTTGTATTAGTCAAGTCTGACAGCTGTAGGAGTCGCTCAAGCCATTTGAACGTTTTTACTTCTTACTTTGCCACAAACAGAAAACAGACACTTTTAAAATCACATCTGACCGACAGCCGATTTGGACTCTGAAGATGAGACGACACTAAATTCCCAAACTGTCGTCACCACTGAGCAGCTTTTAACTCGGCAGCTGTGACAGAAGAACAGCTGAACAACCAGGAAGACTTTCTAGAAGTCAGCTCCGAGTCTAGATCGAGAATTTTTAGCAGTCAAGTCCAAATCAAGGCCAAGACTGAGACTGTGTGTTGGAAGATAATCGTCCGGTCCTGCATCTGTTCTGTGTCTCTGATGTATGCGTTGTGCATGCTAGGGGGGTTTGAACACACCAGTCAGATGATTGATGCTGGCATGTGAATAGATGTGCAGCAGTAGGAGGTCAGTGCTGTGTGTGTGTCATTCAGGTGTGAGGAATGCTGATCCGGATGAGCTGAGGAGGATGGTGAGTGAACCTCCTGAAGAGCACCTGATGCTCAGCCCTGATTCTTCCTTCTTAGAGCACCTGCTGCCCAAGCTCTCCCGCAGAGTGTGTTTCACTGCATCCGAACCACCTCGTCCCGTCAAACACAGCCCACCAGGTGAGACACTGAACACGAACACGTTCACAAGGGGGAACACACTGATCACACTTATGCCAGGCATCCCTGTGCTAGAATAGTACAGCACTGCTCACCAGTATCTTACCTAACATGTCAGCATATATGCAGATTTATGCTGATGAAAGCTGATTGGTTGAGAGGCGTTCTAACTGTCATGTTATTTCATCATAATATGTTTTTTTCACAAGCACTATATCACTCTGCTGAGATGCCGTTGCTAAGCAACGACTTTGACAGCTGTAGGAGCCATTTGAACATTTTTACTTCTTACTTTGCCACAAACAGAAAACGGACACTTTTGAGACCACATTTGACCGACAGCCGATTTGGTCCGACTCTGAAGATGAGATGACACTAAATTCCCAAACTGTCGTCACCACTGAGCAGCTTTTCAGTCGGCAGCTGTGACAGAAGAACAGCTGAACAACCTGGAATCAGCCAGAAATGAACCCAACACCATTCGCCAGACGTGGAGTCTGATCTTCAGAGTCGGACCGAATCAGACTGAGCCATAAAACTGACCCAATAAAAACAGGAAAGCTGCTCAGTGGTGACGACAGTTTGGGAATTTAGTGTAAGGAGCTGGAGAACGAACTGCCGGCTGAGCAGCGAGTGGGCGGAGCTCGTTACTCTGACGTAGCAACAAGCTGCTCGTTAAGGAGCTATAATTAGGAGGACATTAAAACATATTAAACGCCACGTTCACGGCCAGTTTATTCATTTCTTACTGTATTTATTTACCTGCTGTATTAAAGCAGTAGAGATACTCGAGGAGGGAGTTATCACTATAACATCTTGATTTGGTTGCCGTAGATCATCACAGCCGTGATGTTATAGTGGTAACACACTCCTCCAGTGTTCTACTGCTTAAATATACAGTGACTTTGGCTTGTTTGGCCACTTTAGCTCATTGAAATTTGTCCCTAGAGTAATTACGATGCGTGTCCATCTATCAGCATGTGAGAGAGCTGAATTGGAGGTTTTATTAGAGATGGCACTGATCTAGATTTCACCATGAGCTGCACTGCAGTTCTCAGCATGCACTTCAGCTTGATGTGTGCTCCCACCCCCTCCCTAACAGCAGTCTAGGGGACAGCACCACAAAAACAAAACAAAACAAAGAGGTGCCAGGTGTCTAAACCAAATGGACTGGACTGTACTGTACACTGGACGTTTAAAGAGAATAAAAAGAATTTGTTTTTACTTTTTATTAATACAAATGATTAAAGTTACCATTTTGGAGGTTCTTGTCAAAGAAATGCAATAATATCATTGAGAAATCAAGCTTTTAACAGAGAGGAGTGCAATAAAAGGCTTAAACAGAAGCTGTAACATTCTCTGTCTTTATAACTATAGAAGGAAAACTATAACTAGATTCTCTGCTCTCTCTCCCTCTCTCCTCTCTCTCTCTCCCTCTCTCCCTCTCTCCATTACTCTCTCTCTCTCTCTCTCTCTCTCTCTGTCTTTCTCTGTCTCTCTCTCTGTCTCTCTCTCCCTCTCTCTCTCTCCCTCTCTCCCTCTCTCCATCACTCTCTCTCTCTCTCTCTCTCTCTGTCTTTCTCTCTGTCTCTCTCTCTGTCTCTCCCTCTCTCAATCGCTCTCTCTCTCTCTCTCTCTGTCTTTCTCTCTCTCTCTCTCTGTCTCTCTCTCTCTCTCTCTGTCTCTCTCCATCGCTCTCTCTCTCTCTCTCTTTCTCTCTTTCTCTCGTTATCTTGTTCTGTGTCTGTCCTCTGTCTTGCTTTATCTCTCGCTCTCTCCCTCCCTCTCTCCATCTCTCTCTCTCTCTGTCTCTCTTTCTCTCTCTCTCTCTCTTTCTCTCTTTCTCTCGTTATCTTGTTCTGTGTCTGTCCTCTGTCTTGCTTTATCTCTCGCTCTCTCTCTCCCTCTCTCTCTCCCTCTCTCCATCTCTCTCTCTCCCTCTCTCCCTCTCTCCATCTCTCTCTCTCTCCCTCTCTCTCTCTCCTTCTCTCTCTCTCCCTCTCTCCATCACTCTCTCTCTCTCTCTCTCTCTCTCTCCATCGCTCTCTCTCTCTCCCTCTCTTTCTCTCTTTCTCTCGTTATCTTGTTCTGTGTCTGTCCTCTGTCTTGCTTTATCTCTCGCTCTCTCTCTCCCTCTCTCCCTCCCTCTCTCCATCTCTCTCTCTCTCTCTGTCTCTCTTTCTCTCTCTCTCTCTGTCTCTCCCTCTCTCCATCTCTCTCTCTCCCTCTCTCCCTCTCTCCATCTCTCTCTCTTCCTCTCTCTCTCTCCTTCTCTCTCTCTCTCTCTCTCCTTCTCTCTCTCTCTCTCTCTCTCTCCATCTCCCCCTCTCTCTCTCTCTCTCTCTCTTTCTCTCTTTATCTTGTTCTGTGTCTGTCCTCTGCCTTGCTTTATCTCTCGCTCTCTCTCTCCCTCTCTCCCTCCCTCTCTCCATCTCTCTCTCTCTCTCTGTCTCTCTTTCTCTCTCTCTCTCTCTGTCTCTCTCTGTCTCTCTCCATCTCTCTCTCCCTCTCTCCATCTCTCCCTCTCTCCATCTCTCCCTCTCTCTCCTTCTCTCTCTCTCTCTCTCTCTCCTTCTCTCTCTCTCTCTCCCTCTCTCTCCTTCTCTCTCTCTCCCTCTCTTCATCTCCCTCACTCGCTCCCTCTCTCCATCTCTCTCTCTCTCTGTTTCTCTCTTTCTCTCTTTATCTTGTTCTGTGTCTGTCCTCTGCCTTGCTTTATCTCTCTCTCTCTCTCTCTCTCTCTCTCTCTCTCTCTCTCTCTCTCCCCCCCCCTCTCTCTCTCTCCCTCCCTCTCTCTCTCAGTGGTGGAGAAGGTGGTAGGCCCCAGAGACCTGCAGGTGAGTGAGTTGAGCTACAGCTCTCTGCAGCTCTCTTGGAGTGTGGCCACTGGAGACGTGACAGGCTACAGACTGCTGATCGCCCCTGTGTCCCCGAAGGGCCATCTGCTCCCAGCTCAGCACAGACAGGTGACACCCACACACACCCTGGCAGGGCAGGACCGCAGGCAGGACATCCTACTGCAGACCATCCTCTGTGTTTTGTTTACATTAATTAATTTCAGGCTCGTCTGACTGAATCTGTTTCTCTGTAGCATCGTTTTAATGTGTGATTTAATATGATCAGTGAAACATGCAGCACTGTGCGGAAGCTGCTTAAGCACCTTTGTTTAAAACCCTTTATTTTGGCACTTTAGTGTGTTTTTGCTTGTATATTTATTCTACTATTAATAATAAATAATGGAAAATCTATACTAACTTAAATCTTATTATCTCAGCTGCCTTAAATCTTTGCACAGTACTGTAAATGTAAACAAACACTTTACTTGAAGGGTGTCTAAATAACACATTCATAACATCTTACATAAACACTTCATAACGTTCATGACTGTTTAAATCAACATTCATCAAACATACATGTTTTACCTTACATTAATATTAAGTACTATGTCATTTTTTAATGGAAAAACATTTTTCAAAATAAAAGCCCTCATTTTTTTATTTTGAAAAAGCATAATATTTTCCGTAATATGCCATTAAGCGCTGACACTGAGGCCCGTTTCACGTGTACTTTCGACTTCTTTTTAATTATTAGTTTTTTTTTCTTAAGAATTTGTTGCCTTACATGTCACTTTAATGTAAGGACAGTAAATTTCTCATGAGCGATCATTCGATTGATTCTTAGTTTAGTGGTGGGACTCATTGCATAAATTCATTTTACAGGACCGTAAAACTCATCCATTCCCTTTTTTTAAGAGTAATAAAGTGTGAAATACAAACGTTTTAGAAGAAACAAATAAGAATTTGAAAGTATAGCCAAAAAAAGTGTCAAAGCACTTAATGACCAAATGATCAAAATTTTACCTGTCCAGAGATGAGATATTTCACTGAATATAATGTAGCACTTCAAAACTATATCACTAAATAAAGAATAAAGCACTCAATGGCATTTTACTGAAAATAACAGAATTTTTTCAAAATAAAAAAAAATGAGGACTTTTATTTTGACAAATGTATCTCAGCAAAATGACACAGCCCTCCATATTAATATTATGTAAAACATCTATGCTTCATGAATGTTGATTTAAACAGTCATGAACAAGTTATGAAGTGTTTTTGTGAGATGAATGTGTTATGTAGACGCACTTCAAGTACTATCTAATTGTGTAAATGTAGCGCTCACGATATAGTGACTGTAAATGATAATAATAATGAGTAATCTAATGATTATTATCATTTTTATAAAGCCAGACAATAAAAATGAAAAAATGAATACCTTACAATGTCATGTTTTGTTCATTTTTCTAAGTGAAATTTTTTTTTTTTGGCCTAATTTTAGTTCACAGTTTCTATTTATTTGCCAAGTTTAACATATTAGAAAAAGTGCAGCACCACATTTATTTATTTATTTATTTATTTATTTATTTTTTGACCAGGCCACATTTTATGATTCATTTTATTTGCCAATATGTTAAATTCAGTTCAAATCAGAAATAGTGCATTAAAATGTGCACAGCTGTTGTCAGATCCTCTAACTTACTCACACTTGGGAAAGTGACGCAACATGTCATTTGACCTTCGTCATGCAAGTTGCCAGCTAATTGCAGATAAATTGAGAAGTTGGATTTAAGTGAGTGGGTTTTTAGGGCTGTTTGTTTGTTTGTTTGTTTGTTTTAATCAAGTAATCGTGTCAGCTCTACACGAACGTGTTGTAAAGCTTCCCGTTCTGTCTCAGATTGACCTGAAGGGAGATGTGAGAAATACAAAGGTAACAAGTTTGACGCCAAAGACTGAATATTCCCTCACTGTCTACGCCGTCTACCCTGGACTCATCGGAGAGTCCTCCTCCATCATCGTAGAGACGAGTGAGTGTCGCCGAGAAAAGTATTTATTGGCTGATATTCTCATAGAAGCTGTCATTCAGGGTCTGTGAGGGCCAGTTTAGGCAGTGCTGCTCTAGCGTCCAAAACCCTTTACTCTCTTGTTCTGTCCAGCTCCTGTGCCGCCAGTAGCAAACTTCCGTGTAATCGAGGAGGGGCTGTTCTCTCTGCGTCTGGGCTGGACTTCTCCACTTGGTCAAGTTGAAACTTACAAAATCTACATCCCAAGATGTAAGCAGCCCTCCACTTATTGTATTTTGTATTTGTTTTGGTTTTTTTTGGTCTTTTACTTACACAGCTAAATATTTTTTTCTAAATAAATAAAATTTTTTCAGGTGCCTAAAACTTTTGCATTGTAAATTTAACACGGTCACTATGTTCATATAGATTCTATTAGTGATCAAGTGATTTGTGGATGATTAATTGAGGGGTAAAATGTGTTTTAAGGCCAGAGAGTACAAATGTTTTTGTGCAAAATACATTTTCCAGCTATTTCAGTACTAATGCATATGTATAGTCATATGCAGAAGTTTGCAATTTACATGCATATTAGTAAGCATATCGCTGCTGTTGGACCAAAACCTTGTATCTCCATATCGATAACTTTACAGAAGAAGGGAAGAACCTACTTTACTTTTAATGTAAGCCAATGGAACCAGACATTTTTCCAAGTAATTTTGGGCCGTTTCTTTTGGTCCATTCATCATGAAATTCTCACACAATTTAAAGGGCAGTAGGCATTTTCAAACTATGTCAAAAACTGAAAAACGACAAAAAAAACAAAACATTGTATGGACAGCAGCGGTATCCTCTACAGTGAACACATATCTGTATCTAATGCACAATTACTGCTTATTTGCTGAATTTAGCATATTGGGGTTACATACATGTGGTTATTTCACATTTTATATGTTAAACCCAAACGCACACATTTTTATAACACGTATCCTTCTGGGTCACGGGGTGCTGGAGCCTATACCAGTGCTAATTGTGCGGAAGGTAGGATACACCCTGGACAGGTCACCAGTCCATCACAGGGCAGATATACAGACATGTACAACCCCGATTACAATGAAGTTGGGACATTGTGTAAAACATAAATAAAAACAGAACACAATGATTTGCAAATCAGGGAAAGAATTCCACCTACAAAGCTTCAACAATCAGTGTCCTCAGTTCCCAAATGTTTATTGAGTGTGTTAAAAGGAAAGGTGATGTAACACAGTGGTAAACACGCCTCTGTCCCAACTTCTTTGGAACATGTTGCAGGCATCAAATTCAAAATGAGTGAATATTTGCAAAAAACAATAAAGTTTATCCATTTGAACATTAAATATCTCGTCTTTGTAGTGGATTCAATTGAATACAGGTTGAAAAGGATTTGCAAATCATCGTATTCTGTTTTTAGATTTTACACAACGTCCCAACTTCACTGGAGGGGTTTGTACATTCATACACACACTCACACCTAGGGGCAGTTGAGCATCTCCACCTGGCCTGACTGCATGCCTTTGGACTGGGGGAGGAAACCCACACAGAGTGGGGGAGAACATGCAAACTCCACACAGAAAGGACCCTCGTCACCCAGCTGGGGAATCGAACCCAGGCCCTTCTTGCTGTGAGGCGACAGTGTTACCCACTGGAAAAAAATGCCCAGAATGTGATGCGTTACTTTATTTTCACTTAGAAAATCCACAGAACAGGTAACTTTCACGCACCTGTTTCTTTGCCCATCTGTTCTCCAGCACTGGGAAAAAACATGGGAAAACATCTAAGCAAATCAGTGGTGCATTGAACCCTCTGTTGTGGTACGCAAGCGTGGCATCTGTGGCAGGCGAAGGCCATTCTTGGCTTCCTTCTAGAATATTTTGTTAAAAAACTTTGCAATGCTTAAGACAAATACACTGATCAGGCATAACATCATGACCACCTCCTTGTTTCTGTGCTCACTGTCCACTTTATCAGCTCCACTTACTGTATAGCTGCACTCTGTAGTTCTACAGTTACAGACTGTAGTCCATCTGTTTCTCTGATACTCTGTTACCCTGTTCTTCAGTGGTCAGGACCCCCATGGACCCTCACAGAACAGGTACTATTTGGGTGGTGGATCATTCTCAGCACTGCAGTAACACTGACATGGTGGTGGTGTGTTGCAAATTGCTGCACAGTTTGTGTTGGTCATCCTCTAGTCCTTCATCAGTGGTCACAGGACGCTGTTGGCTGGATATGTTTGGTTGGTGGACTGTTCTCAGTCCAGCAGCGACACTGAGGTGTTTAAAAACTCCAGCAGCCTCCAGCCCCACACCTGTTAGTGATCTCTGCCACCCTTTATGAACCTCCCAATTCTCGCCACACTTCGTGAAGTCTCTTGAATTCTGAGCCTGTATTCTTCTGATTTGACTGTTTCTCTGGATCTTTTGACTCAGGACTGTTGATACTCTGACCTTGAACCTGCTTATCCTGCATTACTCTCTCTGCTGTTCTTTGATTTTGGATTATATTACCTTTTTGTGTGTATTAAATTCTTGGCGATTGCATTCGGTCAACCCCCCATTCAGGACAGTAATGTGCCTGGGTGTGTTCAAACATTTGCATATTACTGTATATACATAAACAATTGGTCATATTTGTGATGTAAACTAATGCAGAGTTTTAATAATTGTTTTAATTATGGATCTGGTTTCTGTTTTAATCCCTCAGCGGAGAGACCTGGGCTGACCTACGAGCAGGTGCTGCAGGGCGACGCCTCCTCTCACGTGATTGACAGCTTGGAGGAAGATAAGACATACACAGTCAGCATTTATGCCATTTACCCCGAGGGACCCAGCGAGCCTGTGTCTGTTGTTGGGAGAACATGTAGGAGTTTCTTTTCTGTTTCTATCCTGTTCAGTTCCTCGTTCCTCATCCGTCTCGCCTCATTGAGAACATGTAGCGTTATTGATCGCGTGTGCCTATAAATGGTAATTAAGAAACTAAAATCCAACTGAGTTTTGTAAAATAAATATCAGCCCTCCATGAGGGGTAGATTTAGACCCTGTGTTGTCTGTGGGCATCTGATTTATGGTCTTCCATCCTGAAATCTGTATATATAACACTCTCTCTATTACACACACCATTAATACCCTAAGGTAATATAATATAATAACCTAAAAGCTTTCACAAAGTAATTAAAGTGAACTAAGTCTCACTCCTCAGCTAAGAACTTGCTGGATTAGCCAGGTTATCCTGATCAAGAAGGCACCAGCTCACTCTTGACGATTAGTGATATTATAATACACGCCAATTTAGATGCTAAGTGGTCATTCTGTTAAGCATAAAGGATAAAGCAGCCTGAATCCATACTTACATAAAAGTATTCATCTTCTTCTTTCGGCTGCTCCCTTTAGGGGTCGCCACAGCTGATCATCTGCCTCCATCTTGCCCTATCCACTTTTACACCAACCACCTCCATGTCCACCTTCACTACATCCATAAACCTTCTCTGAGGTCTACCTCTTCTCCTTCTGCCCGGCAGCTCCATCTCCAACATTCTGTGCCCAATATATCCACTATTCCTCCTCAACACATGTCCAAACCATCTCAACCTGGCCTCTCTGGCTTTATCTCCAAACTGCTCCACCTTCACCGTCCATCTGATCTGCTCATTTCTAATCTTGCCCATCCTTGTCACTCCCAACGAAAATCTCAGCATCTTCATCTCCGCCACCTCCAGCTCAGCCTCCTGTCTTTTAGACAGAGCCATAGTCTCCAAACCAGACATCATAGCAGGACGCACTGCTGTCTTGTAGACCTTCCCTTTCACTCTTGCTGCTATCCTTCTGTCACACATCAGCCCTGACACCCGTCTCCACCCACTCCATCCTGCCTGCACCCTCTTCCTCACCTCTTTTCTACACTGTCCATTGCTCTGGAAGGTTGACCCAAGATATTTGAAGTCATCCATCTTTACGACCTCTACTCCTTGCATCTTCACCTTTCCACCTGCCTCCCTCTCATTCACACACATGTATTCCGTCTTGTCTCTACTGACCTTCATTCCTCTCTTCTCCAGTGCAAACCTCCACCTCTCCACCTGCTCTCTACTCTACCCACAGATTACAATGTCATCTGCAAACATCATGGTCCATGGAGCCTCCTGCCTGACCTCATCTGTCAACAGATGAGTAATATAAAAACATAAAAGTATTCATACTTGGATAAAAAGTCACCTCAAGTAAAAGTACCTTCTCAAAAAGTAACTTGAGTAGAAGAACAAAAGTACTGGGTCAAAAGCTGCTTAAGTGCTGAGTAATATATAGAGATGCAGCTTAACTTCTTAGTAATTCCAGCGTCTATCAGCACAGGAAAATAGTCAGAGATGTGATCAACCACAAAGCAGTGCAGATGTTCTCACCAACACAAAAAGGAAGTAGTAACTACACATAAATGGCTAAAATAGAACTGAGTGAAAAGTAGATTCCTTTACTCACGAATGTACTTGAGTAGAAGTAAAAGAATTATGATTTGAAAAAGGTCTTTCAGTATTTTACTTAAGCACATGTACCTGAGTAAATGTAATTAGTTACTACCTACCTTTGCATAATGATGCTTATTAGTTATTTGCAGCTGGTTTATTAAACAGAGACTCACTAGCCTGGAATGTGAATCCAGTTGAAGCAAACCGAATGCGTTCACAGGTTTTATGTCCAGATATTTCAATTCATTTTAAACGTGTGCAGTACTGTGTGCAGTTTAGAGACCACCCATCTTTCATGTGATTTCCAAAACAGAAATTAAGTACAAGTTAATTTTTTTTTGGTGTCAGAAAAAAAAAAAAAAAATTATTTAACAGAAAATTACACAGAAGCCTCAACAGCGAAATATAATTTAAAGTAAAATATTTAGTGTGAAAGCACGTCAGCTTTAAGGGCTAACCCTCATTCATCCCTTTCTCTGCCACTATAGACAGACAGACAGATACTTTATTGATCCGAAGGAAATTTAGCAGCCAGTAGCAGACACACAACACTATACAGCAACCGTAAACGGGTGTAGACATATAACAAGAATAAAAAACCAGATCCTGAGATGAGAGATGCAGTGCAATGATGACTGTACAAGAATTTACAGGGGATGACATATAATGACCACAGAATGAATAAATAAATATGTGCATATATTGGTACCAAATAAAGTGTCTAGATGTGCAAGATGCACAATGAGGTACACAGAAAGTGCAATATGTGCAGCAACGCTGTCTAAATGTGCAGATGAATAGATAAACACAGGATAAGCATGAGATTCAGATTCAGTCCCCCCCCCAACCCCTTCTCTGCTGGTCCCCCTGGGAAGAGTTGAAGAGCCTGATGGCTCTGGGGACAAAGGATCTCCTGAATCTGTGGGTTGAGCAGCTCTGTGACAGCAACCTGCCACTAAACCTGCTCCTCCTGTCCATGATGATGGTGTGCAGTGGGTGGCCATCAGTTATACACTTTAACTGCTGCTGCACTCAGCACTTTAACTTTAGACTCATACTTTGCACATTGTAAGGTTTACAGATATGTGTGTGTGTGTGTGTGTGTGTGTGTGTGTGTGTGTGTGTGTGTGTGTGTGTGTGTGTGTGTGTTTATTCTCTATATATGAATGTCTGTCTGAAGGTGCGCTCTGTGTGTGTGTGTGTGTGTGTGTGTGTGTGTGTTTATTCTCTATATGTGAATGTCTGTCTGATACCCTGTGAGCTCGTGTGTGTGTGTGTGTGTTTATTCTCTATATATGAATGTCTGTCTGAAGGTGCGCTCTGTGAGCTCCTGTGTGTGTGTGTGTGTGTGTGTGTGTTTATTCTCTATATGTGAATGTCTGTCTGATACTCTGTGAGCTCCTGTGTGTGTGTGTGTGTGTGTGTGTTTATTCTCTATATGTGAATGTCTGTCTGATACTCTGTGAGCTCCTGTGTGTGTGTGTGTGTGTGTGTGTGTGTGTGTGTGTGTGTGTGTGTGTGTGTGTGTGTGTGTGTGTGTGTGTGTGTTTATTCTCTATATGTGAATGTCTGTCTGATACTCTGTGAGCTCCTGTGTGTGTGTGTGTGTGTGTGTGTGTTTATTCTCTATATGTGAATGTCTGTCTGATACTCTGTGAGCTCGTGTGTGTGTGTGTGTGTGTGTGTGTGTGTGTGTGTGTGTGTGTGTGTGTGTTTATTCTCTATATGTGAATGTCTGTCTGATACTCTGTGAGCTCCTGTAACCAAAACCAAATCCCTTGTATGCGCAGCAGACCTGGCCAATAAAGCTTGATTCTGATTCTGATTCTGATGCGGACAGTTTTGGTGTCTACCAGGTCTTGCAAGGTTGTTTGGAGTATACTATTTTCCTTTGACTCTTTAAATTTCTTCTCTCCTTATATCCAATGTTGTAATGGCTTTTTATACTGGACATTAAATAAACGAAGGGTGTTCTCCAACTTTTTCACATTACTGTACGTGTTACTGTGCAGTACTGTTACCTTTTGGCCATTGGATGCCCCAGAGAAGTTGCCCAGGTCACCCATATCGTACATCTGGCTGTGCCTCCAGCAAGTCAACATGTTGACTTTAAATGATTTAATGCGTAATAAAGAAAGACAAACCCTGAAATGCCATTTAAACATCTAATTTATATAGTTATAGTTATTTATTGTAACTGGGTCGAGTCATATCTTACGTCAACAAAAATGGACGAGGGCAGTTGAGTGTCTCGTTTCTCTCTCTTACTGTTGAACGTCTAAAGTCATATGCATATAATTTTAAGCACCCCTGGTCAAATTACATATTTGATTGATTTTCTAAGTAAAAATAAGTTAACACACCTTCTAAAGAAAAATATGACATTCTTCTGCAAACATCAGTGACTAATTTGTGCTGATAAGCTGAGTTTAGCATATTGGATAAAAACAAATTATTACAGGCCACATTTTTTGCACGTTATATATATTTTCAGTAGTTTAAATTTGGCAAATAAACAGTAACAGTGCACTAAAATATGCAGAAGTGTGTTCTCTGAAGAGGATGTGCTCACTTCCTTTCACTTTATCATTTGACCAGGGGTGCCCAACGTTTTGCATATAACTGTGATTGTTCTTTCTTTCCACAGAGTCATGTATCATCAAAGGGTCCACTTGGGAGTCTTTGTGTTATCAGTGCCAGTTCATTCATTTACCAGTAAAGCTGTATAATGAAATCGGACTGTTTATTCATGTATATAGTAGTAGTAGTAGTATGCAGTGATGGGGAATTCACCACTAGGTGGCAGTGTAACATTTAATCCCATCCATATAATTAGTGTGTGGTGTACAAGTCTTTTGTAAGGAGCTGGCATCATTGTGTATTCGCTCTGTATTCTACCGAATGTAATTTGTGACCATAGTTGTTGCTGTGCTTTATGCGTTGCAGTGAAACTGGTTCCTGTTCAGCAGCTGCTGGTGCAGAATGCCACCACAGACACAGTGCAGGCTCGCTGGCTCTCAGTGAGAGGAGCATCGGGGTACAGAATCACTTGGGCCTCTTCAGGTACTCAGCACTGGGTTATAAATACCAGCCAGATTGGATCGCCTGAATAAATGGACTCACTGATCTGCTGAGCACACATGAACACGTCCTCTACAGAGAGCACCCTTAAATGTGGTGTTTTTCTGTTTATGTACTGAGTTTTACATATTGAAGAAAAAAAAAACTATATATGTAATGTGCCGTATCTTTAGCACAGGCCACGTTTTATGTTTTATGTTAAATTCAGCGAATGAATAATAATTGTGCATTAAAATGTGCAGGAGTCTATTCCTGTAGAGCATGGGTGTTAAGCTCCATCACTAAAAGGGTTTTTATTGTGTTTTTATTTCATTTTTACTCAACGTTTTGCCGTGAACCCAACGGGCCAATGTTACTCACAATACGCCAAAACTGCACCAGCAAAATCGGCAATGAATGCCTATTAAAAAATAACTCTAAATAAAACCAAATTGTTTTAGGTAGTGACAGGTGGGATAGGCTCCAGCCCCCACGGCCCAGAAGGAGAAGCGGCTTAGAAGATGTGTGTGCATGTGTGTGTGTGTGTGTGTGTTTGAAGTATTTTTTTTTTAATTGCCTATCTGCTTGAACTAGACACCAGACATATTTTCCTTTTGTGTAACTACTGACCCATAGATTGCTGTGGGGGAAGGGGGTCAGAATGCACACTTTGTTGCAGTGCATGATGGGGACTGTAGTGCCGCTGTCACTAATACGAAAAGAAAATTTAAAAAAAATAATATACGCCCTATCGGACTGTGTCATGGGCCTGATCTGGCCTTGAGTTTGTCACATGGGCTGTAGAGGATGTGTTAACTTAGTTCCACATTAAAAAAATGAAGGTAGAACTACATATAATTTGACTGGGGGGCCAAAACTGTTGCATACCGCTGTAGATATAACAAATACCAAATAGTGAAAGCTCATAATGATCACATCCGACGTGAACAATTTCATTTAAGTACTTTCTAATTGTGATGTTTTCACCGAGCTGGAATGTCGATGGAAAAGGAGATTCTTGTTTTGAGCTGTAGGTCTGAAAAATTTAATTTGAGGGGTTTGACTGAGTCATTATCACAGCCAAGGACTTCATGTTCTTACATGCAGTATCTTCCTCTGTTTCCAGAGGGCCACATAGAGAGCGTCAACCTGGGAGAGAACTATAACTTTTACATGGTACAGGGGCTTCATCCTGGCACAGAGTACACGGTCACTATCAACCCCATCTTTGTGGACATTGAAGGGCCTGTCACCTCTGCCAAGGCAAAGACACGTAAGTGACAGAAGACCACTCGTTCGAATAGCTTTAGCTCTTACAAGAAAGGAGCAATTATGTCAAGATCAGGAGATCTTGGAGTGCACAACATCAAAACACAGTGAGCTTAGGAAAAAGAGATGGAAGCAGCTGTCTCGGAGTAAATAAGTCCCTCTGTGTCTGTGTAACTGTCTCCTTCTCTCTGTTTATCCCTCTTTATGTCCAACTCTCTTTCACTCTTTGTCTTTTTCTCAGTGGAGAGCAGTGCAGTGCAGACCCTGAGGGCCACTGCTGTGAGCACCAGCAGTGCTGTAACCTCATGGAATGCTGTTCCTGGAGCCACAGGGTATAGACTGGCTTGGGGTCCAACAGCAGGTAACACAGTAAAATCTCTGTTTTTGCTTGTTAAGGCTAGACGATATGCTTAAAATGTAACATCTTGATACTTGAAGATATTTCCATCACAATATCTATAACAAGATTTGGTTTTACTGAGTAGAAAAATAGATAGATAGATAGATAGATAGATAGATAGATAGATAGATAGATAGATAGATAGATAGATAGATAGATAGATAGATAGATGTGGATAAGCCCATGTCATTATTGCTTTCAGGTCTTAATTTGGACACTTGGACACAAATGGACACTTCCATTTCACAATAATACTTACAGTCGACGGGGCAGATCTAGCAGGACAGAAGTTTCTCAAACTGACTTGTGGCAGAGGTGGCATCCTATGACAGTGCCATGTTTAAAGTCACTGAGCTCATCAGTGCCACACATTCTACTGCCAGTGTTTATCTGTAAGTTTATGTGCTTAATTTTATCCACTTGTTATCAATCTATTGTTCAATACTTAGGAGGGGAGTCCCAGTACTTTTGTCTATATAGTGTACATGCAATCATGTGGAGTACTAGAAGAACTTACAATACCAGTAATATACTCAGTGTATTATGGCTTAATTCATCATGATAACAGTCGCATATCATATTGAGATATTATTTGAAATTTCCATTCCATCTTAAAAGGGGCACCAGTTACAAACATAAAGCTGCAGCTTCAGCCTTGTTGAAATTAAGACCTGAAAGCAATAATGACATGGGCTTATCCACATCTATCTATCTATCTATCTATCTATCTATCTATCTATCTATCTATCTATCTATCTATCTATCTATCTATCTATGAAAACCATCAGAAAATTGAACAACGCCATGATATAAATTTAAGCCCATATCACTCAGTACTAAGAGTTTGTCCATATACATGCAGGACCGCATGTCCGCACTACAGGAAGGGGAACCACAGTACGAATTTGCTGTCACCTCTGAATCCCCCCTCTGAAAAGAGAGCCTTTGAAGAAAGCTCCGGCAGCCCGTGCGCCTGTCAGTGTTGACGTGCTGTTACCCTCCACATAAAACGAGCAACCTGTGGACACGCAGTAAAGAAAGTAAAACGCGGTGACTCACAGTTACGGGCCTGGCATAAAGATAAGTTTAAATCAGGACCTGTGCTTCAGAGAGAGAGGGCGGAAGGAGAAATAAAAAGAAAAAATGGAGGAGGAGGGAGGGGGAGTTGAGGGGATTGATCAAGACAAGATGAAAGATCAGAGATGGCCAAGCTCACCTCACATCGCTTCACTTTTTTTGTGCGTGTATAATTAAGTCTTCATTTGAAGTTGCCTTCATGTCGTATACGTCTCACTCTTAACTCATCCCTGTGTTCCCTGCCTATCTGAGTTTTTCCGGAAAGGGACATATTAAAAATAGCAGGCAGTGACGATAGTTCTTATAACCGAGTGTGTGTGCACTTTATAGAATTTGTTGGAAGGGACCGTCCCAGGCAGCTGGCTCTGAACAGCAGCACCACTGAGTATGTACTGAAAAACCTGGTCTATGACACGGAGTATGTGATCTCCCTCTATGTGCTCTTCGGCTCTGTGGTGGGACCTGGCATTACTGCAACCTTCAGGACCTGTAAGCACTCAGACACACACACACACACACACACACACACACACACACACAGTGCCTATAGCACGGTTCACCATTGCCCATCCAAATCTCTCTGATTGTCTGTTTTATGCCCTGTGCCGGTCACCAGGGTTTCTCAAACAGTGGTCCACAAAAGCACCCTCTGGTGGTCCTCAGGCCTATAGGGAGGGGGAGCTAGTGGTCTTTAGAGGGCCTGTGGTAGCACTTTATGTTGCAAAAGTCAGTGAAAAAAGAATTCATGTGATAATAAGACATAAATATTACACAGTAAACAAATATTAATAACCAGCGCTTCACTCATTCACTCACAAGCAACTGGCATAAACAGTGGGTTGCCATTGTTACGCTTAAATTTTGGTATAAAACAAGCTTTTGATAGTCTAATCTGCTAAAATAATATATTCTGTGTTATGTATTGTACATAACTGTGCTAAAAAAAAATCTACAACAGCCCTAATGTCAACAATGCACTCAAACAGAAAAAAGTTTGGAATTAGATTAAATCTAAAAAAGGTCGCTGCTGGCTTGTTGATCAGTGTAGGTGTCCCTCATTAGACTGAGAAGATGCTCCTGAGGACATTCTGCGCTCTCAGAATTAAAATTACTAAACAGTCCCCCTCTTACCACTGGGGTGGAACCCTCAAGGGTGCATCTCAGTACCTTTAGACAGGGAATGTAACTGAACCCTAATCCACTGAAATGATCTGTTCTAAGCTGGACTGACTCCACACACCCCGCCTCGCCTCCAGGCTTTTACTCTACTGCTCTGTTTTAAATCATTCGGTTATGAAAAGGTACAAATACCAACTTTTCACCTGGAGAAACTGATTTAAGCTCCACAATCAGACCTTAGAACCACTGTAGAACCTCTGAGGGAACATTTACACTGTTTGTACCTCGATGAAGGAGAAATGTACCTGCACAGAACCTTTACTTCTAACAGTGCATGACATTAGTCAATTTGACACTTAGGCTATTGTTCAGGTCATAATCCTCAGGTTTTCTGTGTCAGCATCCAAGAGGTTTTAAAGCAAAGATGACCCCCCACCACCCTGGGGCCATTCATGCTTATTAGTGATAAATATGTGGGCCTTGAGGTGGAAAAGTTTGAGAACCCCTGATCTACACAGTCTCACTTTTCAGATCATGATCTTGATTAGGGATGCACCAAATAGGGGGATTGTGGGCCAATGCCAATATCTGATATTTGTAATGTACAAATCTGCCGATGCTAATACATAAACATTTATAAAATGTAGAAATTGATGTACATATTTATGGATCATCATGAAAGCGAAATGTATTTTCTCTTCACATTATGTGTGGTTGGTTAGTGTAGTGGGTAACACCTCTACCTTCTACGCTGTAGACTGGGGTTCAATCCCCACCTGGGTAAACACCCTACACTATACCAATAAGGGTCCTTGGGCAAGACTCCTAACACCACCTTTGCCTACCTGTGTAAAATGGTCAAACTGTAAGTTGCTCTGGATAAGAGCGTCAGCCAAATGCCGTAAATGTAATGTATTTGACTGTGTATAGAGGATTACATATACAGTAAAATGAACACAGTACAGACATTTTAGTGTAGTAGCCCAGCAACATCTTAATGTTCTGCCCAATAAATACAGTCATATAATAATGTTTAATTGATTTTCTGGGTGAAAATAAGTTAACACATCTTCTGCAAGGGAACACACTTAGAAGTTGCATTTTTCTGCAAGTTTGATGATCAGAAAATTTCGGATATTTCAATCGGCCCATAGTTCTCGTACCAGCGCCTCCCTACTGTACAGCCCTTTCAGGTATTCTGCAGTGAGTGAATAGAGTGAGGGGTTTAGTCTCAGTATAGCTGAACCTCAATCTGCTGCCCTCTGCCTGATTGTCCCCAGCTCCCCTCGGCTATGTGTCTAATTTCAAGGTGACATCCTACACCAGTTCCTCTATCAACGTGGAGTGGAGCCCCATCGTAGGAGCCACGGAATACAAACTGACCTGGAGCTCAGGTAAAGCTGAAGCTGACTGATGTGCACCTTTTGAAGAGCATGTCTATGCAAGTATTTCATGAAAACAGGACATCTTACTATAGCTAGCAGACACAAAACTATCAAGATAAGACATAAAACTATCCTTTTATGTCTTATCTTGTTGGAAACTCTTGATTTCTTGAATTAAAAGGCTGATATTCTACATTTTTTCTTGTATTTTATTTTTTTCCCTTGAGATTCACTCGTAAAATTTATGTTGTTTAACGCCTTAAATGGCCAGTGGCCACTGGCAAGCCCTAAATCTTTCTTACACACTTCTATATCCTAAGAATAGCTCAGCCAGTTTGCACTGAAGTCTCTGTAGGATTTTAAGGGGTTAATGCACCAAAAACAGTCACAATTCTTTTTACATGACCATCTTCCAACCTCTCTTTATCCCTCTGAATTAAACAGGTGCCTTTAAGGCATATGAAAGATCATATGTAAATGAGCTCTGTTCTGATTGGCTGCCCTGTATTGTTCCTCATTCAAAAAGAGCTGACACACTTCTTATGGCCTGTTTGACTGGGCAGGTTTAAACTGCTGTAGGCTGAATAGGTGAATATATGTAAGCATATTGGTTCTCATGACATCACAGAATTCAAAACCTTTTGTTTCGAAACCTTTTTACTTATGACTTAAGCTCCTAGATTTCAGAAAAGTGAAATCTTTCCATGAAACTTTTCCATGATATGAGCCCTTTAATTCATATCATATACATTTTGATTGCAACAGCTCTGCTGGTTTTCTCTGTGAAACCCACTTGTAACCTCTGTGTTTTGTCTCTCAGAGGGAGTAAGTCCACACCACCATTATCTGGACCACAGTGTTTTACAGCACAGCATTACTCGTCTCCAGCCCAACAGGCTTCACTTCATCAGCATCCACGCCCTCTACGGCAATACAGAGGGGCCGGAAATCTCTCTCTCGCAACAGACAGGTAATGACAAGCATGAGAATTCAACACTTACAGGTGAAACAGTGGTGAAATTGTGGTAGGTACGCTCTCAGAAAAAGGGGCAGTGCCACTCTTGTCTCTGAGGTGGGACCCTCAGGGCTCCATCCCAGTCCCTTTAGTCAGGGAACATAACTGAACCATAATCCACTGAAATGATCTGTTCTAAGCTGTACTGACTCCACACACCTCGTCTCGCCTCCAGGCTTTTACTCTACTGCTCTGGTTTAAACCATTCGGTTATGAAAAGATACAAAAACCAACTTTTCACCTGGAGAAGCTGATTTAAGCTCCACAATCAGACATTTGGTCAAAGCAAGCGAGTGAAAATTAGTCAGTAATCCAGTTAGTAATGAGCTCAAGCCACATACAAAGTGAGTCAAAGGGACCATAGTTGTTTGGGGTGGGGGGGGTGGGGGTGGGGGTGGGGGCAAGTAGATCTGAGTATCATCAAGCAGAGGAGAACAAACAAGGGGGGGGGCAAATGCAGGGAGAGAATGATCAAAAATGGACGTGATTTTTGACACACATTTGGGAAATTAAGCCCAAATTCGATCCCATATTTAAAGCTCTTGGCTGATTGACTGAGCCCTCTATTCTGTGCGGAGTCCTCATAGACTCCTCCACATATCAAGTTGCATATCAGTCGGTGCGCATCAGTGCGTGATGAATGACTTGGTGACAGCTCTTACTTAACAAACCCATAAGAGGAAATGGCTGATCAGTTAATTGCGGGTTTCAGGAACAGACAAGGAAGAATTCGGACAGGTTCCGCCTGTTGTTCCCACAGCAACGCCTGATATCGGCTGATTGATTGACAGCTCCTGTATTTTTAGCCCCTATGTTCAAGCTGCAGCTGTCCTAGGCAGCGTGTGTTTTAACTTTAGTTCCCTGTGTGTGACTGCTGTCAGCATGACTGTTATCATCTCGTCCTGCACTGAAGCATCTGTACTTTTTTCAGAGCTGCTCACTGTGAAAAGCAGCGGCCCCCAACTAAGCCCATTTTTATTCTCATCTAAAATGCAACATTTTTAACAAGACACTTCACGCTTTCTATCAATAGCAGAGGAGAAAAATAACATAGTATCAGAGGATTATACCGTCTATTTGTACCTTACATAGTGAATAATGACTACAGCTAACAGTTTTATGTAGTTAAATTTAGGATTGGATGTTCATGAATCAGAATGCAGGGTATGAGCAGCTGTGCTGTGCTCATGATACAGTCCGAGATCACTCTGTTTATTCAATTTCCAGCCAAAACAGTCATGACGTAAACATTATTCATATTTCAGTGTCAGGTACACAAACATAAAACATGTACTTGACAGGAAATTACTCATAACCCTTAAAGTATGGCTTGAGTACGTAAGTATAAGTGATACTTTTTTGATCCCACAACCGGGGAAATTCCACCTCCGCATTTAACCCATCCGTGAAGTGAAACACCACATACACACTAGTGAACACAAACACACTAGGGGGCAGTGAGTACACTTGCCCAGAGCGTTGGGCAGCCCTATCCATGGCGCCCAGGGAGCAGTTGGGGGTTAGGTGTCTTGCTCAAGGACACCTCAGTCATGGACTGTCGGCCTGGGGATCGAACCGGCAACCTTCCGGTCACAGGGCCAGCTCCCTAACCTCCAGCCCACGACTGCCCCATATCCTTACTGATAGTTTAATATCAAATCTATCAGTATTTCATTTTGCTTTATGTTTGAGAACCTATTGCAATTGTAAATCTTCCAATCGCCCAACTAGTAACAGCTGCATCCTCTCAACAAAAGCAGTTCCCAAATGAGTCACATTGTGTTCTCCTTCAAAGAGACCTTAACATTCACACAAGCAACTACCCAAACTTCCCATTTCTCTCTCATTTACAGCATTTGGCAGACGCTCTTATCCAGAGTGACTTACAATTTGATCATTTTACACAGGTAGGTGAAGGTGGTGTTGGGAGTCTTGCCCAAGGACTCTTATTGGTTTAGTGTAGGGTACTTACCCAGGCAGGGGATTGAACCCTCGTTTACAGTGTGTAAGGCAAAGGTGTTACACGCTACTCTACACAAACCCACGCTAAACTTTAAATGCACATGAGACTGAATGACTGAAAGAGATACTTTCAGGAGTTTAGATATGGGATAATCCACTTGCATGAGGATGGAGAAAGGCAAAAGAAAATGACAAAAGTTTCAGAACTGATTAAAACTGATTAAAAACTATAGAGAAAGTGTGACTCCTAACAACCACCTGGAAGACCTGGTAGACCACCAAAACTGCCCCCATCAGATAAACAGCGCTTAAAGCTTTCATCTCTGAGAGAGAGGAGAACATCAAGCTGCTTCAGATCTGAAAACATCTACAGGTGTTTCTGTCCATCCTTCCACTGTGAGGAGACCACTCAGTGCCGTGGGTCTGAAAGGACGTGTAGCTGATCAAGAAGAACCTCACTGAGAAAAGGAGACAGGAACTTTTTCAGACTGTTCTCTGTAAACCCTAGAGATGGTTGTGCGTGAAAATCCCAGTAGATCAGCAGTTTCTGAAATACTCAGACCAGCCCGTCTGGCACCAACAACCACACCACGTTCAAAGTCCCTTAAATCCCCTTTCCTCCCCGTTCTGATGCTCGGTCTGCACTTCAGCAAGTTGTCTTGACCACCTCTACATGCCTGAATGCAGTAAGGTGCGGCCGTGTGATTGGCTGATTAGGTATTTGTGTTAGCTTTATTTGTGTAAGCAACTGAACTGAACTGTACCTAATAAAGTGGCTGGCGAGTGTGTGTGTATGTATTTATATATATATATATATATATATATATATATATACACACACACACACACACACACACACACACATATAATTGCAAATGGATTATATTGCATATGGGAATTGTGATGAATTAACAATATCGTCATTATAAATACAACCACAATAATCTTTACACTATAGGGATATTTTACAATTTGTGATTTTGCAATGAATATAATGCCTAGCAGTGAGGATCAGCCAGTCCGCACCGTTACAGCAGAGAGGCCAGTTTAAGGTGGCAGTTTTAGCACTTTTGTGAGATAATAATACATTTACACATTTTTTGTGATGTTCCATTTGTTCTAATTTGGTCTGTTTTCTTTTGGCAGCTGCCTTGACTGATTCAGAGCAGATTGAGACAGTGAGGGAAGTGAAAGTGGTCGATATTGGCATGAACTCTTTCACCCTGGCTTGGAGGAAAACACCTGGGGTTACTGGCTACAAAGTCACCTGGAGCCCTTTTCATGGTGCGCACTACGTCTTCTAACTTCCACTGATTCATGTTTCCATAAGCATATTATTGTCCATTGATTATTGCTGTCCCTCACTTCCTTAGGAGGAGAAGAGAAAAGTGAGATGGTTTCCTCATCCATCACGTCTTACACCATCACTGGACTGCCAGCCAGCTCTGCCTACAAGATCCAGGTCACGTCAGTGGTGGGGCTGCGAGAAGGCAGTTCTGCTACAGTGACAGCGCGGACCTGTGAGTCCAGCCCCTTCAAACAAGAATAATCTGATAAAATGACCACTTTATTACTAGCGGTAAACAGTACATGCATATTTCCAAATGTACCGTTTTTCTTACATTACCCATACAGAGCTTGCTTCTGAGATTAAGCAAGCAAACTTCCTAACTTGTGTGGACAACTGGTCTGTCGATTTTGACATCAAAGTATGCTGATACAGTTCATCACTCTACACAAAAAGCTGTGAGTTCAGTTGTGGATGTGCAGTAGGCAAATTTATACAGCAGTTAGTTCCAGCCACGCAAGCTGATTGGTTGAGAGGCGTTCTAACCGCAGTGCTATTTCACCAGAACATCACGGGTTTTTCACAAACACAGTATCCCTCTGCTGAAGTGCTTCTTACTTTGCCACAAACAGAAAGGGACACTTTTAAGATCACATTTGACTGGCGGCCAATTCCGTCAGACTCTGAAGACGAGACGACGCTAAATTCCCAAACTGTCGTCACCACTGAGCAGCTTTTCAGTCGGCAGCTGTGACAGAAGAACAGCTGAACAACCTGGAATCAGCCAGAAATGAACCCAACACCATTCGCCAGACGTGGAGTCTGATCTTCAGAGTCTGAGCAAATCAGACTGAGCCATAAAACTGACCCAATAAAAACAGGAAAGCTGCTCAGTGGTGATGACAGTTTGGGAATTTATTGTAAGGAGCTGGAGAACGAACTGCCGGCTGAGCAGCGAGTGGGCGGAGCTCGTTACTCTGACGTAGCAACGAGCTGCTCGTTAAGGAGCTGTAATTAGGAGGAAGGAACTGAACATTAAAACATATTAAACACCGCGTTCACGGCCAGTTTATTCATTTATGTAACTGTTGTATAAGAGCAATTGATGCCTCGAGGAGTGTGTTATTGTGCCTTCGTCCAAATCACAGCCGTGATGTTCTCGTGTGACTCGCTCTCGTGTTCTACTGCTTAAGCAACAGCAAGAGCCAGCAGCCTTCCAAAAAACAAAACAGAAAGAAGAAGAGGTCAACCAATCATAGCACTGGGTTCATTCCATAGGATGATGAATGCGTAATGTTAGTCATCTCAAGAGACTGCAAATCGACAGCAACGCAAAATGGAAATTTTATACTTCTCATTTCCCCTCCTCACTCCGTATGGCTGGGTACACAAGGGACAACAGTGCTTTTATCTCCTTTTCAAAGGGATTTTAAGCTGCAGGAACCAGAACTACTGCTTGCTTTTTCATGTACGTGTGTTTCAATCATGACATACCCCCATCACACAGGGTTGCCAGATTTGCAGTTTTCCCAAAACCTCCGGTTAGTCCAAAAGTGCACTGCAGATGGAAATGACACTGTGGTGGGATGCATTTTCTGCTTGAACAACTTTCTAAACGAACTGCTGCTGCAGAAATGACAATGAATCGCATTTTGAATGCATTTTGGCAGCCCATTCTGTTTCTGTAGGGCACGAGTGGCGTGGCTGCATGACTAACCAAAACATTGGTTTACAAGGTTTCCTTATGACAGTGATGCAATAGCTACTAAAGAACAGCAACTTTATTACACAGGGTTTTTAATAGATTCATATGAGTTACTGTGCTTTTTTAGTTTGAGCTGTTTGATCCGGTTTGCTTTCATGTTACAGTGGACCTGCCTAAAGTGACCGGTTTCAGTGCTCTGAACACGACTGATGACAGCACTACACTGAACTGGACCAGCGTTACAGGAGTTTCAGCGTACCTTCTCTCCTGGAGGCATATATCAGGTATGAGACACACTCTTCCTATATAGTGTATAGGAGCCACTTATTCATTTCTCTTCCCACTTTTCCACGTCACGGAATCTACTGCGTTGCCAAAGACGTTACCAAATCTATTGCTAAGTAAGAAAAAGCATGTGTTTTATTTTAGCCTGGGGTTCCTGACCTTTTCCAACTCGCAGCCCACAAAAACAACCACGAAAGCTGACCCGGTCCACAAGAAGATTTACCTGATCAGGCTTTTTTTCTCTGACTCACCTAAAACTTTTTTGGCAGCTACTGAGAAGCTGGGTGTCAGACTGAAGAGAGGAAAGTTGCTTAAGTGACCCTTATTCGTCCCACAACGGGGAAATTTCACCTCCGCATTTGAATGCATTCCATGCAGTGAAGCACCACATACACACTAGTGAGCACAAACACGCACACTAGGGGGCAGTTGTGGGCTGGAGGTTAGGGAACCAGCCCTCTGACCGGAAGGTTGCTGGTTCGATCATGACTGAAGTTCCCTTGAGCAAGGCACCTAACCCCCAGTTGCTCCCCGGGTGCTGTGGATAGGGCTGCCCACTGCTCCAGGCAAGTGTAAACAGCACAGAGCATTAGTTATTCGTTTGCAGCAGTCAGAAATGACTAAAGATAACAATACAGAGGTGTGTAAATTAGCCCAGACGATGTCCGGTACCACTGTATGCTCTGGCCCCATCCCAGTTTGACGTGGCACCGAAATCTACAGCACATTATGGTTGCCAACTGCTGGTTGTCCAAGTGGTGCTCAGAAAACAATGTGGGATTTGTAGATAATTGGTCTACTTTTGAGGGCAAGCCAGGTCTTTTGAGTAGGGATGGTGTCCACCCCTTGCAGGGGGGTGCTGTTCTCATTTCCTGTAGCATGGGACGTAGTCTCTTAGATAGTCATCAGTGCAGGTCAGTCACTGACAAACCAGGGCCAGGGTCAGGCAGCAGACAAACAGACAATAACAGACCGTCTGTGAGCTGCCTTGAGGCGCCACATAGGTTCCACCCAGTTGAGACTGTGTCCACTCCCTGAATAAAACAACCTTGGAAAGTTTGCTCTACTAATCCCATCAGTATCAGTACCAGTTAAACTAGTTTGCAGTGACAGCACCTTTGGTCTAAAACTAGAACTGCTTAACATGAGATCTCTTGTATCTCTTACATCCAAGGCCATTGTTTTTAAATTATTACTGATCATGATTTTAATGCTCTGTGCCTCACAGAAACATGGATTAGACCTCATAAATACTTTGCTGTAAGTGAGGACCCCCACGAGCTTCAATTATACGCATAGGTGTTGTTTAAGCAGCAGAGGTGGAGGAATAGCAACCGTCTATACAAAACTTTTAGGCACCTGTTGTAAAAACCCACCATATAAATAAATAAAACAGACCTTGACTTGTTATTCGTTTTGAAGTCTCATGCAGGTAAAGCACGGCGCTAGATATTCACTGCTGTATTCTCTTTATTCTGGTTTACGCTTGGTTTTCTCTGTCTGAGATACGGTGGATGCTTCACTTTTACATGGTCCAGCCTCTGGATCATAATAACCATTTATTGCCAGAAAACTCACTGAGCTTGATAAAAATAGGAGGTTTTATTTCTGCAAATAATCAGCAATACTTGTAATTTATTAAGATTATATTTCAATAAATGTCTATATTAGACTATATTATATTATTACAAATTTATGTGGTTAAATGAAACAGTGGGAGGTCGTGGCCCACAGGTTGTAAACCTCTTATTTGAGCTTTTGATACACACACACACACACACACACACACACACACACACACACACACACACACACACACATTTTCTAAGCTGCTTCTCCCTCAGGGTCGTGGGGGTGGGGTGCTGGAGCCTATCCCAGCGGTCGCTGGGGAGAAGGCAGGATACACCCTGGACAGGTCGCCAGTCCATCACAGGGCAGACAGACACACACACTCACACCCAGGGGCAATGTAGCATGTCCAGTTGGCCTGACTGCATGTCTTTGGACTGTGGGAGGAAACCGGAGAACCCGGAGGAAACCCACGCAGACACGGGGAGAACATGCACACAGAGAGGACCCTGGTCAAATACAAAAATTAGACTCAGAATCATGTTGTGAGTGTGCATACGTGTGGATATAGTCTTGGTATTTTTCGTGACTGTCAGTACAAATGATAATTTGGTAAAGACCATCTGTAAACAATGGCCGAGGCGGGAGGTGGAGATGTTTAGGTCTCAAATGCAAAATCACCATTATACAAAGACACGTCTTTCACGTCGTTCAGTTCTATTTGAATTCCCTTTCAACACACTTGCAATCATCAGGCTCATCTACTGAGGAAAGGGGTCAGAAAAGCAACCCACATTATAAAATATTCTTCTGCACGTAGCATGCAATTACACATTTCCACCAGAGAGGTCTCCAAATCCCTAAAGCTTACATAATGTAGATTTAGTAGACAATTTTAATGTTTTCTCCATTTTTACCCAATAACCAAATGAAGCAGATGATTAAAAAAACAGCAATCAGGAGGAAATGATCCTAGAAGTGTTGTTGGTCATTTTCTCCTGCCTGTAATTAAGATGTTTTTCTTCTTTTTTTATCTTTCCAGTGCTTTACATATTTTGTGTGTAAAGCAATTAGAGATTTTATAACTAAAATGAATGAGGGTTTATTATATATTATTATTATTATTATTATTATCATGTCAATTAGTTGCCTTGCAATATTTGACCCATGCAGAGCTCGAGACTACCACTGACATACTGGGCCCTGGTTTCACCTCGTATAAGATCAGAGATCTGCAGTATGGAAGAACTTACATCTTCACCATTCGGCCGCTGTATGGAGAGGTGGAGGGCCCCGTGACAACCATCACCAAAAGGATATGTAAGAGCTTATTCTCACTATGGTGTACTTTACAGTAGAGGAAGCTTGTTAATCTGTGCTGTTATCTGTAGAATATGTGCTACGTGGACACACTGAAATGTTTTATGTGTGTAATTCTGTTACAGTGGGGTCTTCCCGTCTCGTTCCTGTCCAGGCCGCCACGCTGGGCCCTGTTCCAGCCCACACCATCACTACATCTCACAGTGGTTCAGCTAGGAAGCCCGCTGGAAAGGAAACTAGCAAGTCCACCACCACTACTCTGAGGCCTGCTGCCAAACTTGACATGACCATCACTAAAACGGCACAAGCTTTAACCCTGCTGACCACCACAGTGAACGACCAAAGCACTCTCTCTGTAGAGACTCCTCCACCAGGGCCAGGTATGCTTATACAGGGAGATTGCATTAGTTTAAGTTCCACAAGTTAGGAACATGTTTTAAATTTTGGAGATATGAGGTTTTGTCCCAGCAGCACCAATATATTGATTTAATACAGAGACATTATAAAGGAGGAGGCAGGTCACTGGTTGAAATATGAAAGGAAAAGCTTGTAATACTCATCATGATGTCTGTTTATGGGGGGAAAGTCCCGCCTTTCGATAAGCCGAGCCAGTCCGCTTTCTCTATAAGCCACAAGCAGGAAAATCGCCCCCTTGTTGTAGAGATATGTGCACATGCGGTAACCATAACATGCTTTTTTGTGCTATTTGAGCCAAACATGACAAACTACTTATGCTGTTTTTGTCTGATTTTAGCAGTGATTAAAAAAAATGGGTGGGTGATACAAAGTTGGCCATTGGACAGATTTTCCTAATGACTTAATATAATGCTTAATAATGTACTGTACTGCTACATCTGATCAATAATTAAATGCATTCTTGTATATCAGCTATTGACAGACGTACATAAAGATAGCAAAATTTTTTTTGCCGTTTTCCAGTTTTTGACATAATTTGAAAATGCCTGTTGCTGTTTATATTGTGTGTAAATTTCATGATGAATGGACCAAAAGAAACAGCCCAAAATTACTCAGCAAAAATTCTGGTTCCATTGACTAACATTAAAAGTAGTTTTTTTCCTTCTCCTGGAAACTTACCATTTCGGAGATATTTTCTTCTGACAACAGTGAAATATCACAGGATAAGTGAAGTTTTTTTAATATAAGATTGAGATAATGTTTGATGTTTGTCATTGTCCATCTATTCCATCTATTTTCTATTTGCTTCAATGAACCAAAACCTGAAAATCAATCTTATATGTTGATTATAAACACACAAATTCCAACCTAAATATGTTATTTTTGCCATTATTCTGTGAAGCTTGTCCAATCTGACAATGGTGGTCAAGGCAAAGCACATTTTGTGGGCAGAACATGGATGGGTTAGTTACTGAGCATTAAACGAAAGCTTTGTATATACAGATTCTGGTTGATGTGTTCTTGTTCATCAGAAACCTTTGATGTAACGCTCGTACTTTAGCTGAAGCTTAGGCATCACTTCTCAGGGCTTTTTTCCTGTTCTGTTCAGTGAGCTGTGAGCAACAGGCGCTTAAAAATGATCATTTTGCATGTTTTGTAAATGTGACATAGATATTTAAACATATATTGGAAAGACAAGATAAAAAGCATTTGATGAATTAGATTCATTAAAACAATTCTGCAGCAAATATTCCTTTCCGGCTGCTCTTAAAGGGGAATTCACTGTCTTTTCTAAATTTCCGCTCAATTAAATCATTGAGATGTAGATGTATAGAAAGTCATTCAGTTATTTGATGGTGGTGATATTTGGTGGTGATGGGAACCAGGGGTCGCCATGACTACAAGACAAATATTGCCATTTTATTTGCTATCCAGAACCAGCAGTGAAGCTACACGAGTCCTCTGAGTTTTATACGGAAGATTGATGATGGTAAAATGGTGATAAATCTGAAAACTGTTTAGCCTCTTATTTATTTCTCCAGTGTGAAAGTATTGTACAAATATAGGTTTTAGACCAAATCCTTTGAAAACCTTTGTAAAACGACGTCTCAGGCATTAGACAACATACTTATAACCATTTTACATAATAACTGTCTGGGAGGTTTTAGAGGCGTTAAGCTCTTCAGATGTCTGGTTCCTGTCACGACCACTGTAAGTAAATCTGGATTGCCAGGTTTCTCTAGAACAGAGCATTTCACACCAAACCACTCCGAGTGACTTTTTTTACATCTTATCTATTTAATTAGGCAGAACTTTTGAAAATCTGTAGAATTCCCTCTTTAATTAGTACTGAAATTCACTCAGTATTTCTCTAATTAACTGTAAAATAGCCACTGTAATTTTTACCCAAATGTAGTGTAAAACCGTGATTTTAACACTGCGCGATCTGAACATTGATGAGACCAGTATAGTGTGGACAGTACGTCGGCAGTCCTGAGATGCTGGTTATTAAAGTGTGGGCTGTACGTCTGTCTCAGTTTGTGGCAGGATGAAAGCAGACATTGTTTTTCTGGTGGACGAGTCCTGGAGCATCGGCACCAATAACTTTGGCAAGCTGAAAGATTTCCTATTTAGGGTTGTGACTTATTTCCCATCAATCGGACCTCAGGGCACACAGGTAAGAGAACGACACTACATCACTGAAATCTGTAAGCTTGAGATTTTCTGTCAGCATATATATTTCTAACACTGATCTCCAGACACAGGTAAACCCATCCAGAGCTTGAGTGGAGACTTTGCAGGGAATCAAACTTTTTTCAGGCAGACAAATTGTGAGGCACACAGCACAGTCTTTGTGTTCATGTCGTTCTTTGTTTGTGACATTATTTTGATCCGTGAAGAACAGCTGCCAGTTCTTCTTACTGAGGTCCTCCTTCAATGATCAGAGCAGAAAGTATGCTTGAGATATTGGCTACTCAACTGCTTCAAGGTGAATTTTAGTCTTGGACCCATATTTATCAAACATCTCAGAGTATAACACTGATCTTAGATCAAGGTCCATATTCATAAGGGTATCTATAGAGCAGGAATGCTGATCTAGGTTGTCTGTAAGTAAGAAGGAATCGGCCCTTAGATCAGCACTTCTCCTGAGACCTTTTATGAATATCAAGGTTTCTCATCAGTTGATGTAACTGGTAACATTTTACTGTGGCTCATTTTCATGACAAGTGCATGAATCTTTCATGACAGCCGACGTAAAGCTACATACATTTCAATAAAGGCTTATTTTAATAAGAAGCAGTTCTCATAAATTTGGTGTGTCAAACACATGTTGATTATGAAGTGAGGCTGCAAATCCAAACAAACGTGAACACGTTTAAAGAGATGCTTTGACGCTGGTAAGTTTTCTCCGCCCCTTAAATACAGTGAGTGTCATCTTTATGCTTGTAAGATTTGTATGACGTTCTGTCAGTGTTATGACACTGATATGACATTTTCTCTTTGCCTCTTAAGTGAAGTGAAGGTTATGTTTGTGGTCATAAGACAATTATAAATCACTGTGGTGACAACATGCTGACAGAGTTATGTATATTATCTCTGATGCTTTGGTAAAGTGACTTTCACTTTACTGTTCATAAGATGTTATGGATCATAATAATAATGCCAAAACACTGAACTGAGTCATGTTTATTATGTTTATAGAGTATTAGCAGTTTAGTTGTAGTCACATGGAGTCCCGTCTTGCCTTCCTCTCAATTTTCTCTCATTGCCTTACAGATGAAGGCTGATCCAGGTGGTCATGCTTAAGCATTAGAACACGAGAGGGAGTAACACACAACCCCCCAATACCATTTGCCAAACGTGTGGTCTGATCTTCAGAGTCTGACCAGATCAGTGTCAGGACCAAGAGCTATTTTCTCCTTGCCCAAAGTCCCGACATATGAGGTTTAAATACTAAGACTGTTCTGTACTGAGGTTTTGCTCTAATTATTGTCTAATCACTGTCAAAAATAAGCAAAAGTAAAAGAGTCTTCAACCAAAAGTAAAAGAAAGTAGAATAAGACTTGAGCCGCTGAGTTCTGGTGGAAGGGAGGAAGAGTCCCTCTTCGTTTATTGAGCTTCAGGTGGCAAGATGGTTTCCAGACAACCAAATGCAAAGATCATCACACAGCATCCTTCTTTATATCCCATTTCACAGAGCCTTCTTTACATCCCACCCCTCCCTTATGTCCCTGAATCACCTTTTGCTTCCCATTATGTCTTGGTTTACCAAATCTTTTGCCAACCCTTATTTCCCACCACTCTTAAGAAATATTCTTTATATAATTTTCTCATCCTTTCTGTATCAAGTCATTCTGACCTCCTCAAGGCCTTGGGCACTTTCCTCATTAATTTGGCTCACAGACCAGCTTTTGCCAGTTCTTATCTAGTCTTCTCATTAACGGCTAGCTGGCTCTCATATTGTTGTTGTGCAGGCAGTGTTTCTCAGGCTGCTCCAGGTACCTTATCAAAAAACCCTTTTATGCAGTGCACCGTCTGTGCCTGGGCCAGAAGTTCCTCCTGTCCCATACATGCAAACGTTAGGCCTGTTTTCTGCTGAAGAGATCTGTCTGCCTCAGCTGTATGACTATAACTTCATTTCAGTATTTCTAAGTGTGTGGTTTTTACATGACTATGACTTATTTTAGTCATTTTAAAAAAGTAATTTTTGAGGAAACTCTTTTTAAAACTCCACATTAGACTGAGCCATAAAACCAACGCAATATCAAGTTCAGCTCAGTTTAGTTATTCCAGATCAGTATTAATGTTGTTTTGTTCCAGCCGGTCTGTAAAGCTTCTCACAGTCCGTTTAGTTTGGCGAATGGTGTTGGGTTCATTTCTGGCTGATTCCAGGTTGTTCAGCTGTTCTTCTGTCACAGCTGCCGACTGAAAAGCTGCTCAGTGGCGACGACAGTTTGGGAATTTAGTGTCGTCTCGTCTTCAGAGTCGGACCAAATCGACTGTGGGTCAAATGTGATCTTAACAGTGTCCGTTTTCTGTTTGTGGCAAAGTAAGAAGTAAAAACGTTCACATAGCTTGAGCGCCTCCTACAGCTGTCAAACTCATTGCTTGGCACTCAGTGGAGTGATACAGAGTGAAAAACCTGTGATGTTCTAGTGAAATATCAGCACAGTTAGAACATTTGCGTGGCCGGAACTAACTGTTGTATAATGGCCTGGAATCAGGTGGTAATAGCATCTACTGCATGTTTCTCTTTTGCTCAGATAGCTGTGGTTCACTACAGTGATCAGCCCAGGATAGAATTCAACTTGAACACCCATAAAGACCGCAGCTCTGTGCTGAGAGCTCTCAGAGAAGTCCGCTATGGAGGAGGGAACACCAAAACAGGTGCGCACACATGCAAATCCAATCATGTGGACATGGATAACTACGAAATGAAGCTTTAAGGATCTGAATGCCGTTTGTCCATGTAGGTCGGGGGATCAGCTATGTGCTGAGGGAGCTGTTTCAGGAGTCCCTGGGAATGAGGCAGAATGTTCCTCATGTGTTGGTGCTGGTGACAGATGGGAGAGCCCAGGACGATGTGGAGCCGCCCTCCAGGATAGCACATATTCTGGGTCAGAATCAACTTCTCTGCTGTACACCTTCATCTACCTCTCTCCCGTAGACTTTAAAGGAAGAATCCGACCACAAATCAGATGTTTATGATGCTCCACTGACACAAGTGTGGTTATTATGATGCTAATTACAGGTTTGAGTTATAACACAGTGCCTCAAATGTGGTTGTTTATTTTGAACTTCCCTACTAGTCATTTAAGTAGTGGATTGCTTTGTGATCTTCTAACATAATGCAGCCTATAAAAACTGGACAACCACACAATTTTTGTTGTTTTATCAAATTGGAATTTGAAATCCCAGGGAAAATAAAAAAAGCAAAAACAAGATAGAAATTTTATAAAACATAGCTTAAACATCAGTCATCAAACTCATCATCCCGCATCATCTATTTGATGGCCAGAATATTCTGATGAGCGTGATTGACAGCCTTCAGTCCAGCCTGCAGCACCACTGATGCAGAACTAAATATAACAGTGCAAGCAGGGAGAAACAAGTGAAACAAGCTCACTAAAAACATCCAGCTTTTATATGGAAAAGTCTTAAAGAAAGCTCTTATTGATGTTACTGCTGGATGTGCATCCCGGGAATGCAGGCATGGCTGGTTGACCAAACAGACAAGCGGACATTCTAGACAGCTCAATTATGCTTCCGGGGCCACCTTTCGCTTGGTGGTTAGCTTTCTCTCAGTATGTTTTTCTGGATGGAGAGAGATACTGTGGTTTATTAAAAGTGTGTGGGTGGGAGGAGCCACATTAGCTTTGTGATTGGTGAGGATACTGCTTACACATGCATTACCCAAGATTAAAGCCCAATCCCATGTCTTACTTTTACCCCTATCCCTTGTTTTTGGGTGTCACATGTAACTCTTGGAACAGAGTTACAAGGGGTAGCGGTTGAAATCTCCTCCTATAAAATGGGACCCTCAAATTAAAAAAGAGCATCACTTCATTATCAGCTACCAACGCTGCTCTGTAGGCGACCCTGCCCATCTGCAGGGACAGCAGAGGAGGGGGAAGTTCAGCTCCTCACTGCTGGGCTTTAGTTACATTTAGGGATCATACGCCTTCAAAGAGGGGGGCAATTATTTATTATCACCCCCACCCCTAATTCTTCAGTGATATAAAGCTGATGTCAGCTATTTGTTAGCTTCTTGTTTAAATTTTCCCGTTCCACCTTAAATGGTGCAGCAGCTACATTCTGGCACCTCAGGCGTCAGAACTGCTGCGGCATTTAAGGTGGAACAGGAAATTTAGCTAACTAGCTACAGAGACATCAGCCATAATACACTGAAACGACATGAAACTAAGATAATTAAGATACAGTGGTTATGGTCATTTTAACGAAGAAGATATTCACATTTGTGGGTAACACTCTGCTTGAAGTGAGTCTCTGAAAAACCTCTGTTTGGTGGACCATGTAGCCCCAACACTTCACCCTCCCCCTCTATCTCAACAGCAATCGGGACACCCTATCCTTAGATGTGAACACGGAGGGGTAAGGGCTAAGTGGTCGGGGCAATGGGTAAAATGTGACTGGGCCTAAGACTGCCCAGTTTACACTGAAAGACACTGGACATTGAAAAAAGGTCATTTGTACATGTGCATTGGGAGCCCACAACTTTGGGAGCAACCTACTTTTAGGCTCCCTGTGGCTTTTTAAAGAATGAATTACTATGTGAATGACAATGCCAGCTTTAATATGAGGATACATTACTTTTAAATTGACTAAATCAAATAAGAATCGCAGCTCTTTTTATATACAGACTGACATTCCAGTGATAGTGGATTCGAGTGATCCACAAATAGTTGGATTGAATTCACAAAAGGCCCAAACACTAATCAGAAAAACTCGCGTACCTATTTTAACACAGATCTTTAACAGAAAGAAATCACTGAAGAAAGTCTTGTGTATAAACTACTTTTCAGTTTTCTTAGTGTCAAATGAATCCAGGGTGATTTTATATGTCCTACACACTTACAAAATGATAGTTTGGACTGCTTTTCCTTGGCAGTCGTTTGCAGTACCCTTGGACACTGGGTTTCTTATGGTTCACTTAAAGTGTCTCGAGAGGAATGTGATTCAAATCTAATCTGCTGGAGCACAAATTGGAAGTATCTACTCATTACATCTACTTCTCTCATCTTCTGCTGTGTGGCCTGGGTTGGGTTTGCGCCTGTGAGATATTGGTTTTCCAAAATTCACAGCTAAAGTAATTGCACAGTGCACTGATGCGATGTGCTGAGAAAAGAGCTTTTTTGTGTTGTAGGTGTCAGTGTGCTGGCCATTGGAGTAGCACACGCTGACATTGATGAACTAAGGAAAATCGCCTCGCCAAAGACCTACAAGAACATTTTCTACGCTACTGACTTCAGTGACTTCCCCTCCATCGAGAGAGAGTTTATCAGCAGTCTCTGTAATGAGGCTTTGCTCTCGGAGTTCAAACAGCACGAAGAGGTAAGTGTAATTATTCATATTTGCTCTCTACTATCGTCAGATTTGTGTGCAGAACAGCTGATACTGTAACACCAGTATGACCTAGATAATCACTGATCTGTTAGGAAGTGTAACTTGTATTTAAGGAAATCTATGATCCAGATGGTATGCAGTGAAATACAGTCATATACATAAAATTGCAAAAATGAATGTATTAAATAGTTTTTTATGTAATGTAATCCACATTTTAATTATTTTGAGAAAAAACAAGATATAAAATATGAGATTATAACTAATATAGTCTAATTCTCTATTTAGTATAACCTTTTTTCAAGTTAATTGAGGTCACCCCTTTGAAATACATGGCCCTGTGGATATCTTTGAATATAAAGTATGTTTAATGCTGTATAGGCTTCTTAAGCATTTTATAATCTGCTGCAGCTCTGTTCGTCATTCTGGACTCATCTAACGTTTCTTCATTTTGTTCACAGATAATAATTGAAACTTGTAAACCAGCACAGGACTGGCACTTCATTAAATATATATTCTGTCTATATATATATTCACACTGTGTGTGTGCCCTCGGGTTGTTTTAATTAAGGTTTCTGACTGAGATCTAGAGGACTTGTGACGCAATATGAGCTGTCCAACAGAAATAGTCCTGTAGTTTTGATGTCTTATGACAGAGAAGGCTGACTGATCAATAGGGGGCCAGACAGAGTTCTGGATAATTATCTCAAGTTGATAAATAGGACCACACATATTTAACCCTTGTGTGGTGTTGGCGTCTGTGGGACTCATTTTCACTGTTTACCAAAAGAAAAAAATGATGGGATTTATTATTATTTCAACCTCAGATTCTTGGTCTTTGCTCATTTTCTCTAAAGAACATATAAAATAACCCATTTTCAGGGTCTTCACTCTGTCCACACATTTATATTACACATGTGGTGTTGGGCTGAACCTGCAGGGAGTAAAAGTGTGGAGGTGCTGTGTCCTTCACTCTGTTCTCCTCCTGCATGACCTGCTGTTAGTGTGTGTGTGTATGTGTGTGTAAAGGTGGACACCATGGACAGACTGCTGACTGGCTACAGCTGCTAAAGGATAATCCTACACTGGACACTTGTGAAATTTTAAACATCTGGTATTTTTATATAAATTGGCTATAAAACAATAATGTGGTGGGTCCAGCAGACCACTGAGTAACAAACACGTCAGCATCACACGAGGGTTAAGATTCCTGTTTTGTTTAATCCGATGTGCAGGGTGTGAAATTCATGGTCTAGGGGTGGCAACGGCTAAGATATGAAGTGGTTGGCCACACAAGCTCACAGAACGGGACTGCTAAGTGCTGTAGTGCATAAAAATCCTCTGCTCTTGGCAGTGCTCACTACAGAGTTCCCGAGTGCCCTTTGAAGCAACATCAGCACAAGAACTGTTCATCAAGAGCTTTATGGATTGTCTTTCCAATGGCTGAGCAGCCTAAGATTATTGTGTGCTATGCCAAGCCTCTACTGGAGTGGTGTAAAATGATGCCTCCACCAGACTCTGGAATGAAATGTTCGACAAGAACATTCATATATGATGTTCAGGTGTCCACATAATTTTGGCCTTGTAGAAAGAGGTGTACCTCTTCTGTTACGACTTATATTTGTAAATGCAAACATACAGTTTGTTAGTTTAATATACATTTTGGTACTTCAACTGAACATTTGTAGGTATGAATGCTCATTAACCGAGGCCTGCAGCTCAGATGACACCTGTGTGTATGCTCCTTTATTTATTTATTCATTTATCTTTTGTTTGTAGTCCGCCCAGCTGGACACACCCACAGGTGATCCAGAGGCTCTCGCCAAACCTGAGGGTCCATGTCCAATCCAGTGCAAGGTAAAACCCTTGTGAAAGAAAAGAGCATGTTTTACTCTTTAAACACACTTTATAACAACTTAAGTGTATTAGATTTTAATTAAGGTACTATTAAATATACATTTTATGCATTTATTTTTGCTGCTGAGTGCATTGTTGAGCAACTTAAGGTGAACTTAATTATTTACATATGTAATTTTTTGACATAGTTGTTACTGAACTGGGAATATATTCTACATATACTATTGGATGTGCTGCTACAGTTAAGTGATCTAAAATGCACTTAAATGCATTTGAAATTTGATTTCAGTATAACATAGTATATTTAAGTATGTTCAACAAATGAAATGTATTTAAGTGTTTTTTTTTGTAAAACATAATTAATTATGCACTGGGAATAACACAATTTATAAATATGTGAATTAATGAAAGTAATGGTAACATAAAGTAACACTGAAATACATCTATGCCCACAAATACTACACTTAAGTGCACTGATCTACATTAATATAGATTTTAAAAGTATTTTAAAAGTAACATTGCATACTGATACCCATATTTGGTAGTTATCTTGCAACTGTTTTATTATATTGTGTATATATATATATATATATATATATATATATATATATATATATATATATATATATATATATATACACATACATACATACACTCACTGGCCACTTTATTATGTTAAGTTGCTTCCTAACACAAATAGCTAATCAGCCAATCACACGGCCACAACTCACTGCATTTAGGCATGTAGAGGTGGTCAAGACACCTTGCTGAAGTGCAGACCGAGCATCAGAACGGGGAAGAAAGGGGATTTAAGGGGCTTTGAACGTGGCGTGGTTGTTGGTGCCAGACGGGCTGGTCTGAGTATTTCAGAAACTGCTGATCTGCTGGGATTTTCACGCACAACCATCTCTAGGATTTACAGAGAACGGTCCGAAAAAGAGGAAATATCCAGTGAGCGGTCAGTTGAGTGGACGAAAATGCCTTGTTGATGTGAGAGGTCAGAGGAGAATGGGCAGACTGGTTCCAGATGATAGAAAGGCAGCAGGAGCTCAAATAACCAACCAGAATCTCTGAGGAACGTTTCCAACACCTTGTTGAACGTCTGCCATGAAGAATTAAGACAGTTCTGAAGGCAAAAGGGGGTCCAAACTTTTACTAGCAAGGTGTACCTAATAAAGTGGCCTGTGTGTGTGTGTCTGTATATATATATATATATATATATATATATATATATATATATATATATATATACACACACACACACACACACACATATATATATAGAAACATGTGCTTTAGATGTCCATAATCAATCAATCAATCAGTCAATCAATCAGTCACTCAATCAACCTTTATTTACACTGAGGGAGACCCTCATTTACAGTGTAGTCAAGATCAGGAATCGAGAAGTTAAAAACATGAATGCAAACCAATGTAGTAAAGTAAAGTTTAAATAAAGGTAATCAAATATAAATAATGAATAAATAAAGAAATAAAAGATGTTAAATATCATTTAAAAAAACAACTTTAAAAAATGTACCTTTACTGTTCTTCATAGATTTCATTCATACTATTGATGTACTTCAGTATGCTTCTGTTTCTCTCCCTTCACCTTCATAATGTCCTAAAACATTTTAACCCCTTATTTTTCTCTTTTCCTTTACAGGGCCAAAAAGGAGAGAAGGTTAGCTCTCTGTCGTTTCTTATTTAATGTATTTAAATGTATGTGATGTGATTGTCTGTACTGAAGTGCTGCCCTCATCTCTCTCTCACAGGGGGACGGCTTTGGACACGGTGGCCTGGTACGTTACGCAAGAGCTGCTGCTTTGTAGTAATTTTCTTATTCATTCCTGTATCCATCTGTGGTTTTTGACCGAGCATTTAAAAAATCAATTGCTCGTGTTTGCAGCGCCCGAAGCTCGGCGGAGATGCTTTCGATCCATTCACCTTAAAGATCAAAGGGGAGAAAGGAGAGAGGGTGAGTACGCAGCGTGCCAATCCCATCATCTTCGGCTTTAGTAGATTAGTCTCCTTTCAGGCTTGATCCGTCCTGTTAATTGCAAGAATGTTTTTGCATCTTCCTTGTTATTCGAGCTGATTAAAAGATTTAGAACAGTTATTACTGCCTTTGCATGCGGTTCCGTTTGTACTCCCCGGTTCTCTGTTTGGAAGGGAGGCACATGAAAGTTGCTGTCTTATCAAAGTGAGCCTGTCAGAATATCAACATGACGGTGCGAGTAATGAGCCCTGGTTTCCTGTATCTGTTTTTATTTTGTAAAGACATGCCCAATAGCTCTTGATGTCAGTGTTGTGGGTAGAATAGAGACTGAAAATGTGAAAAAAAGTAGGAAAAACTGACCACACAGTACAGCCAAAAGTATGGGGACACCTGACCCTCACATTCACACCAGCCGACCACTTCATTAAGTCCACCTCCTTGTATCTACACTTTTTTATCCATTTGATCAGCTCCACTTACTGTATAGCTGCACTCTGTAGTTCTACAGTTACAGACTGTAGTCCATCTGTTTCTCTGATACTCTGTTACCCTGTTCTTCAGTGGTCAGGACCCCCATGGACCCTCACAGAGCAGGTACTATTTGGGTGGTGGGTCATTCTCAGCACTGCAGTGACACTGATGTGGTGGTGGTGATCAGACACAGCAGTGTCCACTGTGTCCACTCACTGTCTACTCTCTGTTACTCTATTCCTTGTAGATGTAAAGTCAGAGACGACAGCTCATCTGCTGCTGCACAGTTTGTGTTGGTCATTGTGTTGGTCAGACGCTGTTGGCTGGATATTTTTGGTTGGTGGGCTATTCTGAGTCCAGCAGCAACACTGAGGTGTTTAAAAACTCCAGCAGCACTGCTGTGTCTGATCCACTCAGACCAGCACAACACACACTAGCACAACACCACCATGTCAGTGTTAATGCAGAGCTGAGAATGATCCACGACCCAAATAATACCAGCTCTGTAAGGGTCCAGTAGGGGTCCTGACCACTGAGGAGCAGGGTAGCAAAGTATCAGAGAAACAGATGGACTTGTTTCCACGTAGAAAGGCTGTAGCCTTTTCTGGTCAGTGCTCTCTAAAAGAGGGCTGGCAGTGTTCTTCTTAAAAGTGCTTGCATCTCCTCCTCAGCGCAGCTCTCCCTCTTCACCAGGCTGTTTGTGTTTGTTTGTAAGAGGCAATTGTAAATAAATTTTAAAATGTGGCAACACTTTACTGTGGGGTATAGATCAAAAGGCTACATGACAAATACATAAGCATATCATGACAATTGATATAAACCTACATAGCTGTTTATAATTGCTTATACCAACAGGCATCATGTGTCATAAAGACTACTTTAGCTTACTTAGATCAAAACTGGCAAATGTAAGCTTTATAGCGAACTACGCCTATTGGAATAAACATTAATAAACATTTATGTAGGGTTATGTCAGGTGACATGAAAAGCTTATGTAGGGGTCATACCTACATAAGCCTTATGACCAGTACCCTACAGTACCCTAAAGTGTTACCAAAAATGTTTTCAATGTACACACTTGATGGTTCTTCAATGGTTCTTTAGTAAAGAAAATAGTTCTATATAGAACCATGAACACGCAAAGAACCCCTGAAAAGGGGTTCTTCTACTGTTATGATGTCAAGCTTGCAACAATAGCAGAACCCTTTTGCAGCTATATAGAAACATCCTTATAGAACCATCTACAGTACATTCTCCTTCAACCTGAAGAACTCTTTCATGAGGCAAAGAACCCTTTAATCACGAAGAGTTTTTACGAAGTTTTTACGAATTACGAAGAGGTTAGTGGTCATGATTCTATACAGAACCATTTTCTTTACTGAGAACCCTTGAAATAAGAATGTAGGTTTCCATTTCTGTCAGTAAACTGTCTGAAACGTTAAAACACTTGGTAACACTTTACTTGAAGGCTACCTACATAAGGGCTTCATGACGCATTCATAAGCGCTGAATAATGCGTTTATGAAGCATACATATGTTATGAACTATTTCCTATTACTATTTACTATTAGTACTATTAACTATTACTATAACTATTTATGTCAGCATTCTAAAGATGACATTGTATTAATATCAGGTGAAATATGCCTGGAAACCACCCCCTCTTCCCTCCATGGCATGGATAAGATGATTGATGCGATTATGTGTAGGGTTTAAATATGTTTAGTGCTGTAAATATGTTCAACGTTTATTCATATTATGTCAGTACAATGTAATTTATTTCATAAAACATCTTATGTCAGGTTGCGAGAACCGACATAAGCACTTAATAAATGTTCAAGTAGTGCTTCATAAACACATTATTCAGTGCTTATGAATGTGTTATGAAGCCCTTATGTAGGTAGCCTTCAAATAAAGTGTTACCAAACACTTTTTGCATAAAGTCCTTTGGATGGAAACGTAGCTACTTGCACTTTTTGCAGTTTTGCATGCTGTTATGTTTTTCCCGATTCTGTGGAGTCTTGCCGTCACTGATGACATCAGCATCTTTATGTTGTTTTTGATATACAGTCCAATGTCTTTTAATGTTTCTTTAGGGTCTTCCTGGGACGGACGGCATACCGGGGTTACCAGGGCGCCCGGGTCGAACTGGACCTCCTGGTTCTGCTGGACTAAGGGTAAAGACATGACCAGTCCCAGTAGAAATCTAAAGAATTCATTCTGCACTTTCTTCTATAAAGACTTATCTTTGATCATTTTTTTGATGCTATATTAAATTATGTCCCAGGGTCCTCCTGGTGTCGCGGGGGAAATGGTGAGTGTCTCATCGGCTCTGTTCATGAAAAATATCCACCATGATAGTCAAGAGTAGAAAACTTATGGAAACTGTACTTAAGTGAAAATTATAGATACTGAATGAAAATTAAAATTGGAATCAAAAATATGCTTGAGTGACCATTGAAAAGTATCCATTTAAACATGCTTAAGAATATACACTCACCGGCCACTTTATTAGGTACAGTAAAAGGCTGGACCCCCTTTTGCCTTCAGAACTGTCTTAATTCTTCGTGGCAGACTTTCAACAAGGTGTTGGAAACGTTCCTCAGAGATTCTGGTTGGTTATTTGAGTTCCTGTTGCCTTGCTATCATCTGGAACCAGTCTGCCCATTCTCCTCTGACCTCTCAAATCAACAAGGCGTTTTCGTCCACACAACTGACCGCTCACTGGATATTTCCTCTTTTTTGGACCGTTCTCTGTAAACCCTAGAGATGGTTGTGTGTGAATCCCAGTAGATCAGCAGTTTCTGAAATACTCAGACCAGCCCGTCTGGCACCAACAACCACGCCACGTTCAAAGCCCCTTAAATCCCCTTTCTTCCCCGTTCTGATGCTCGGTCTGCACTTCAGCAAGTTGTCTTGACCACCTCTACATGCCTAAATGCAGTGAGTTGCGGCCGTGTGATTGGCTGATTAGCTATTTGTGTTAACGAGCAATTGAACCTAATAAAGTGGCTAGTGAGTGTAAATGTAATAATAGGACAACATAAGATAAATTAAAAGTGTGTTGTTTGATGTTGCAACTAAAATCCTAAATCCTTACACAAAGACAGAATTTGATATTACAGTGATATGAATTCGATTGGATGATTTAAAAAAATGTGCTGTAATAAAATAAAAGTATAAATAGGTCTAAATGAAAAGAATGTTTTTCTTTTAGAAACATGAAGGAACATTAGATTTTAATAATACTTAAGTACAAATCATCCCAAATAATGCTTAAGTACAGTAACTAAATGAAGTGAATAGGACATCTCATGTTCTTTATGTATTAGTGAGTGAAACTCTGGTTCAGGGAGGGTGACTGACCTAGCTGAGCATTATGCTCGATGATAGGAGGGGACGGGGAAACATGATGTTATTGGGGAACATTTGGTTAATATATAGAACTCTTTTAGAGGTTTGAACCCACATTGTGACGTCTTTTAGATGTGATGATGAGTCCTGCTTAATATGACCAGGAGAACAATTAAACTAACAAGATTAAAAAGGTCAGTTTTAATTTCAGGCTGACATCAGTTGCCCACCCTGATGATATTTTAAGCAAAAGAAGATGCTTTTAAGATGTTCTGTCTAGAACCTTCATTTTCTCATGATGGTATGATGCATGGCCGAGTTTTATTCATTTTCTTCTTATGGAAGAATCTTGAAAGGTGCAATTAGTAAGTGATGAGAATGTGGGTGTACAGATTTAATCAAGAGTACTAATTAATTTAATAATAGTGCACTGGTTTTAATACAAATATGTTTCAGGCCTCATAGATATTTTGTTTTAAACTTTCTCACAGGGTCCAACTGGCATTCCCGGACAAAAAGGCCAGCGGGGGGAGCGAGTGAGTTCATTTGTTTACACAACTGGATGTTGTCCTAGATGTTACTGTACAGTTTAACTTACCAACGTAAGACATTCACACTAAAACGTACCAAAAAAGTTGACCTAAGCTGAGTTAAGGAGTTCTTATGGAGTTCCTGACGAGCTTTTTGCTCACACTGCTCTATTAGAGCTCCTCTTTAGTTTGTGAAAAATGGAGCACTTGTTAAAGTGAAAGTGGTGACACTTCATTTTGATTGGTCGATTTTAGATTAAATAAACACCAAACAGACTCTCAGTAACATCAACAACATTATCATCATCAACAATGTAGCAGCAGTGAATACGTTCAGTAGATTCTCAAAAGACTTTTAATTAACTGCACAGAGGTGGACGAAGTACACAAATCATGTACTTGAGTTAAAGTCGAGACACCCAGGGTAAAATATTCCTCCAGTAAAAGTTGAAGTTCCTCCCTTTAGACCTCCACTTGAGTAAATGTACTAAAGTATTTGCCTTCAAATGTACTTAAGTATAAAGTAAAAGTACTAAAAGAGTAATTCTGGCTCTGATCTGGTCCTGTTATCATTTTTATAACCAGACTGGCTTCATGAACTCATTTCAGGTGAAAGTCCTCCAGCGTCTCTCTTGGTAAACCAGTCTTTTAATAGAACGTCATTAATTAGTGACGCTGACGTCTATTAAAATGATCAGAAGCACAAAACACTGAAGGTAAACAGTTTCCATCAGGGAGAACCGAGTGGCTCTGAAATCACTTTTTACACACAAGCAAAGTTTCAGTTTCAGATTTATTTACAACTTAGTTCCAAGTTTAAGTTGAATAAAAACTGGCTTTAAACTCAGGATCACAGATGAGCTCCTTTACTATGTTGATCTGTAGGCGTCTGTTCATAAACATAAACCAGCCCAAACTCATTTACTATAAAATGAAATGGTGTTTGTAGAAATTCAGAAAAAAGCCGCGTCAGTCTCGACTGCATATGTGGACATATTTCTATATTGAGCTCTATTTACACAAAGTTAGGTTAGTTCATCATTTATGTTGAACAGACTCTCCCAAAGTTTTACGCTGCTGCGCTGACGTTGAACCGCGTGCTGCACTGGGTCGGTATGACCACCAGGTCAAAACCAGCTCTAAACAAAGTGACCGCTGGGCCCTGATTGGTGCTCTGGCTTTGCGCTTCTTTCGTTTTGACATGTTACGTTTTTATACACACAGAAACCAAAAGGAACGACAGATTTCTCAAAATGTAGGAGGAAAAAGTCGGATATTAGACTCTGAAATGTAGTGGAGTGAAAGGAAAAAGTCCAGAATGGAGAAACTTCAGTACAGATACTCCAAAAATACTAAAATACAGAAACCAATTACATTTACTCAGTTACTGTCCAGCACTGTAACAGCATGAATAAAATGTGTTTATAATCTGCTCAATTCAATTGCTTAATGGAAGTAAAATATTAACCATTCATCTACTTAATGTAAGTAATGCATCAACAGAACATCTACAAGATATTCAAGATTCAAGATATTTACTTCAGTGTATTCAGATGCTTCACTACTGCTACTTCACTGATATTTTGTTGATGTGTCACTGAAAATCTGTTAAGAGTTTATTAATCATCTACAAAGAACCGCTCTAAATAAAGTGCTACCATGAAAGTTAACGGTGTGTTATCCCTTCTTGAAGGGAGAGCCTGGATATTCACTTGGAGGCATGGAAGCTCTTCCTGGACGTAAAGGAGAACCAGGATCTAATGTAAGTCTTGTTGTCATGGTAGTCGTTTTTGCATCTATGATGATCGTAATATACACTTCCTTTAAAGTTTGTGTGCACTGCAGTTTCCTTAGACTGCCAGCAGTCTACATTTTACAGGTTCACAGTGTTCTTTTTTGTTTACAGGGTCCCCAAGGAGCTCCTGGGTTACCAGGAGTCGCAGGGCCTCCAGGGCTCCCTGGGCAGCCTGGAGCACCAGGCTCTTCTGGCATTTCTATAAAGGTAAAATACTTTAGGTTTGGATACACACTTCTTCTTCTTCTTCTTCTTCTTCTTCTTCTTCTTCTTCTTCTTCTTCTTCTTCTTCTTCTTCTTCTTCTTCTTCTTCTTCTTCTTCTTCTTCTTCTTCTTCTTCTTCTTCTTCTTCTTCTTCTTCCGGCTGCTCCCTTTAGGGGTCGCCACAGTGGATCATCTGCCTCCATCTTGCCCTATCCATTGCCTCCTCTACTTTCACATCAACCATCTCCATGTCCACCTTCACTACATCCATAAACCTTCTCCGAGGTCTACCTCTTCTCCTTCTACCCGGCAGCTCCATCTCCAACATTCTTTGCCCAATATATCCACTATTCCTCCTCAACACATGTCCAAACCATCTCAACCTGGCCTCTCTGGCTTTATCTCCAAACTGCTCCACCTTCACTGTCCCTCTGATCTGCTCATTTCTAATCTTGTCCAGCCTCGTCACTCCCAACGATTTGGATACATACACTACTCACAAAAAATTAGGGATATTTGGCTTTCGGGTGAAATTTATGGAAAATGTAAAAAGTTTATGCTACAGTGATATTATATGATGAAAGTAGGGCATTTAAGTAGAAGCATGCAATGGTGACTCCATCATCTCAAACAATTTATTGAAACAAAAGCCGACAGCAGTGGTGGGTGTAATGTTACCCCAACAAAAAATGTCAGTGTCTCAATAACCTGTCATGTACCCTTGAGCACCAATTTCAGCTTGACAATGACGTCTCCTGCTGTTCACAAGTCAACTCGTTGTCTGCTGAGGCACAACATCCCACTCTTCTTGAACGGTGGCCCTCAGGTTATTGAGGTTCTGGGGTACAGAGTTACGAGCCTCTACACAGCGACTCAGCTGATCCCACAGGTTTTCTATGGGATTCAGGTCTGGGGGAAGTGCAGGCCACTCCATTTGAGGTACCCCAGTCTCCAGCAGTCGCTCCCTAATGATGCGACCTTGATGAGCTGGAGCATTGTCATCCATGAAGATAAAATGAGGCCTGTGTTGTTCATGCAGACTGGATTAATGATGTTATTCAGTAGTTTGGATTCGTCAATGTACCATTCACCAAGTGTAGGGCAGTTCTGTATTGACTAGACACACCTGCCCACACTGTAGCACCACCACCACCACCACCTCGCCGTTAAGCTCCAAGTTGTGCAAAAAGTACTCAAACACTGAACAGCTGCACATGTGCATTCAGAAGTTTAGAGAAGGTCACCTGTAAAGGTTAGAGTGCATTTTAGTTTCATCTTGAAACTTCACCCCGAATGCCAAATATCCCTGATGTTTTGTGTGTAGTGTATGTCTTAGTTGGGATGCACTGATATGGGAACTGGTGAGCTGCTGCCAATGCCTGATATTTTGACACAAATTCTTTGGACAGCAGCAATATTCAGGCGTTTTATGAATATGTGGGCGTGTTTATGTTTACTTTTATTTATTCTAATGTTACGTTTTACATGCAAACAGACTCTTATAGCCCAGATAAATAGTTTTTACCAATTTTTGAGACTTTTGCACAATACATGCTACATACAGTATGTCATAATACACAATTCATTTAGCTTCAAAATGGTAACTTTTCAGGACAAGAGTAAAACCTTCATAACCTTTAATAAGATAAGATAAGATAGACTTTTATTATCCCACTGGGGGAAATTTGCATTGTTACAGCAGAATACACAGTAAGCAGATAAAGAGCAGTAAGTAGACAAAGATGTGCATCATACAAAATACAAAATATAAGATATACTATAGAAATGAATCAATAAACAAGGCGTCTGTTAGCAGAAAAATAAAAAAAAATAAAAATAGAATAAAAAAGTACAGTTAACACATGCAGTTGTATGGATATTGCACATTTCTGAGCAGGTAATGATGATATTGCACAGAACTTGTGTGTGTATTGCACTTGTACCAATCTATCAGCAGCAGATATTGCACATTAATTAGATTGCAGTTAATGTAAAAATACTTTTTCAGCATTTCTATTGGATTATTTGTCATGATATTTCTAACAGAAACAAAAAATGACAAAAATAGATATTTATGAATGAATTAATAAAGCGAATAGCCACTGATTTGCTTTATGCAAATAAAATCATGGCTGCTGTCAGCTCAAAGCTTTTATACATTCACTTTTGGTTAAATTATGTATTTAATCCTTACACTGAAGCAGTTCTGTGAACTGTTTTACTGTGTATGGGATTAGTTTTGCCCTGGAACTGTCTGGTTGTTCATTATTATCTACATTTTAATTAGTACTAATGTGTCTTCAGTGACTGATATATAATTACAAAATAACTACGAAACAGTAAATAACTATGTTTGTATGGATATGTCATGATTGTTGAATAATATGAATTAATAAATGATCAAGTCTGAAATGACTAGAACAGGGTATAAAAACAATGGACTAAGTACAAAAGTGTCAAATGTTCTCGGAGTCAACTGGCATGTGACCTAATTAACCTTTTTGTGAACAATTATTGGCAATAGGTGGGAATCCCTGCTTTCTATAAATATAGCACAGGGACGGTAAAGTGAGGAAGTCCATAATAACTTTAAAAAGGTCAGTCCTTAAGGCACATTGGAGGCCGTGTCTGTAACTGCTGTGGCTGATTGGGAAATTCATTCCTCTGAAGTTCATTCGGGTGAAGAAGTTAAGGAAAAGTGAAGGACCCAGACCTGAGCCCTTTGGGCCTTTTGTTCCATGAGCTGGACAGACGAGTAAAAAACAAAGTCAGTTCTAGGTTACCTGCCTCTCTGGAAAGAGCTGGAGAGACACTTCAGGTGATTTCCTTCTGAAGCTTGTCTAATGAAGGGCTATCGTTTGTGGAGCGGATCCCTCAGATATGCAGCTGTTCTTAAGAATCTCAGATTTAGACGCCGTGTTCAGCCTTCTGGAACGTTGCTTTGATGCTTCTTGTATTTTGTATGTTTTAATAACCACAAAATGTTCCAGTAAATGTGCTAAACATGTTGACTGGAACTGTCCGTTCCTTATTTTGTGGATACAGTTGTATGTAAAAGTTAGGACACCCTTTTCAGTAAAAAGAAGTTAACTCCTCCTCTACATAGAATACATTTAAACAAACAAATAAATAAATAAATAAATGTATTAGTATAGAAACAAATCTTTTTTGGCAGATTTTTGCTGAGTTAGAAAAAAAGTCAAGCGAAAAATATAATATGAGCCTCAACTTTTTCACAGATCTCGTTTTCCAGTTTTCTCATTTCCTCTTATTTGTCTTGTTTTTTTTATCAATGGTTTTGTTCAATTCAGTAAGCAAACATCAAAACGTGCCGAAATGTGTCTCCGTAGATTGTGTGTTAACTTATTTTCACTTATAATTTCTGTGAAAATTGTAATTTGATGTCAAAATGTTTGTTTGATAGAGAATTCTGGTTCTGTTATTTTACAGGGTGAGACTGGAGAGCCCGGTCTTAGAGTGAGTTGCCTCTTTTTCCTAACAGTGTATTGTAAATTAATGTTTGGTTCATTTTAAATCATAAATCAGTGTCCAAACAATCTTTGTTTGGTTTATTTTAAATCAGATGTGTTTGGCTTTTGCAGGGTCCACGTGGAAAACAAGGACCTAAAGGAGAAAAAGGGCAAGATGGACAGATTGTTAGTCCTTACATCGATTCCTCACACCTTAACAGACGTTCCAAAGCTTTTTCATATATATAGCCACTTCCAAAGCATCACTGACACGACTTCTGCAGGCTTTGGAAATGATTCTTTATTGCACTGCGTCATACCAATATTTGATCTTATACTGTGTCTAAATATTAGCACCTCAGAGTCTGTTGCCCTGCTGAAAACAAAGCCCACATAGAAGAGATGCATGCTTTGCCTTTGCTCCATGTTGGTTAGTGCATTGTGTGACCAGAGATCAATGAAGGACATTTTTTTAGATCTACTGAATTAGGTTTGCTTCTTGACAGGATGCAGTGCTGGCTAAGTTAAGTTAAAATAAGTGACACTTTTTTAATCCCACAAATGGGGAAATTCCACCTCTGCGTTTAACCCATCCATGAAGTGAAACACCACATACACACTAGTGAATACACACACACACTAGGGGGCAGTGAGCACACTTGCCTGGAGCGGTGGGCCTATCCACAGCACCTGGGGAGCAGTTGGGGGTTAGGTGTCTTGCTCAAGGACACCTCAGTCATGGACTGTCGGTGCTGGGTATCGAACCGGCAACCTTCCGGTCACAGGGCCAGTTCCCCAACCTCCAGCCCACGACTGCCCCCTAGTTGGTCATCCCCTAAGCTGTTTCCATCAATTTTCAGCTAGCCCCCCCCAAAAAAAAAGTTTGCAATTTTTGCTTTTCCACCAAAAATTCAGACGTCATCTTCTGCGAATAACTTGTTGATAAAGAAAAAGTTTTTTCCATTTGTTTCCATCTTTAACTGTGAGGTATGTCACAACGTGTATACCTTTGGCTTCCCTGACTTCCTTGTAAGGCATTATTTATGTGAGAGATCGCTTTCTCTGTTTCTCTGCGACATAGAGCTCCTTGAGCTGTTTCCATTTAGAAAGGCTGTGATCTTCTCTGGTCATCTCTTTCTGTAAGAGCTGAGCAGCGGAGATGTTTCCCTTAAAAGCACTTTTGTCTCCTCCTCAGTGCAGCTCTACCTGTCCACCATGCTGTTTGGGTTTGTTGTAAGGAGTCTCAGGAGGAAAATCCGTCATATATCATTACATTTATGCGTAAATGCGTTATTTTTTTGTTTCCAATGTAGGTTTTATATAACATGTCGGTTTATCCGCTTCAGCTGAATACAATACTCAACATCCATAAAATATTACAGATAAATTCCATGTCCAAAACTTATCAACAAACTTGTTGTAGCATTAAGGGTGCAGTGTGTAACATTGTGGGGGGTCTATTTAGCAGAAATGGCCATGTTTTCATGACTGTATAATCACCCATAACTAAAAATGAGCCCATCATATCTACATGGTGAGCGCGTTCCCTTCCAACAGAGGCCACAGTGTTGTGCTGCCATGTTTCTACAGCAGCCCAGAACAGACTTTACATGATTTTGTGTTGTGAGAAGTTTGAGAACCCACATTATGACAAATAGAGGATCATGCTTATTATTTAGCTCCAAAAAAGCAAGCAAGGGTGAATTCTCGTCATCAAAGAAGTGAAAACATGAAAAAGCAAAACAATACCAGGACGGGCGACGTCGGAAAACAAGCTTAAACATTGGTGTTGCCTTTGCCAAATGGAAATTGCTGATGAAGGACGAATGTTTTCTAAGTGACGCCAAGTTGCCTGTTTACTTCCGGACAGGTAATCTGACGTACCAATCTTCCAGACGACCACCGTAGGTTCTGCTACACGCTTGGAAAAGGAGGGGTGAGGGAGGGATATCCGGTTGGTTGAAATCTGTGGTCTTTCCACTAGACGCCTCTAAATCTAACACGCTGCACGGTTAAAACATTTCTCATGAAGAAATCCTAAGGATGAAAATGTGTAGTCAAATTGTTGATCCTCTCCTTGAAGCCATGCCAGTCTCACACGATGTAGAGGAAGCCTTTGTTTTGCAGTGGTAGAGAGCTGGAAGGCTAGATTTCAATGAACAGATGCATTTTAAATCGTTTTATCTGAAAGAAAAAGCCAAATGCGTTAAAACACGTTTAAACACCGAGGTGGTGCTGCACTGTTTTTGCTCAATTTACATTTCCACATGAATAAAATGCCTCTCGCGTTTGGAAATAATCCTTAAAGTAACATATTTTATTAATGTGAAAACGATATGCACATTTAAATCAAGTAAATTTAATGCGTAACTTTTTTTTCAGTGTATTTTCCCTTTAATTTAACGCATTACTGTTTTTTGTGACAAGGGTCAAGCAGGCTTACCTGGCCCAGTAGGAGTGGATGGAACCCCTGGACTGCCTGGTCAGAAAGGAGAAAAAGTGGGTACAATTGAATTAGAGCAGTTCTGTCGCTACAACACAGCACACAAACCAAAATAAAGGGACGAAGGAAGGGACAGTTTAATAACCTGGGCTTTCTTTTCCATACACACCGGTGGTCTTCTCTGAGAACCTGTGCAGTAGATCTCTTTACAGTTAGGTTGTTAATTAGGCCGTAAAATCAAACACAGACTGAGTGCTCTTTGACGTGATGCAGGGGGAAGAGGGAGTTGGAATTCCAGGTGTCCAGGGTTTACGTGGAGCTCCTGGAGAAAAGGTACTGTATACATTTATCACAGGTGCAAACCTGCCGTTGTCACAAGTTTCACAACCGAATCTTGGAATACGTTTCCGTCCACCCCAGTGTTCTTCAGAAGAACCCTCGTATTTTCTATTTCTGCTTTTATGCTTGTTGAATTTTTGCTGATATTGAATTTCTCCACTTTCAGGGAAATATGGGACCTTCAGGTCCTGTTGGTCCAAAGGTAACTCTTCAGTCCACCAAATCTACACCATATATTGGACTGAATCTTCCTTGGAAGAGATGTATATCTCAAAGTCACAGTTTTCTTCGTTTACAGGGTGAGCAAGGAATTCAAGGAGCGCTAGGACCTGTTGGACCCAGGGTATGTCGGACTCTTTGGCATATATATATTTATGCGAAGAAAATAATGCAACTAGTATTATAACTATTATCGTAATGCAAAGCTTTGAATTCTTTCCTGCTTTTCTTTGCCTTCTTGCTTGACTAAACAGTCGTAAGCCAAGGTGTGCTCAGGTTAATGCTTTCTTAAATGTTTGTTTCATTTGTGCTCAGGGGAAAAGGGGGTTGAAAGGAGAGCAAGGAGACAAGGTAAGATTCTTCCACACCCAGCGTTCCACGATCAAATGTGCGTGTTTCTGCATGACGGCTTATCATTTGAAAGACATGCAGATTCACTTTTTGGAACGAGATGTTCAACAGACATATCCTGATATGATGACTGTTGTAATCATCAAGGTTGAATGAAGTGAGTTGGAACAGGAGAAATGTAGAAATTCTGCACCAGAGGCGACCAGTGTTGGTTTGTGAGCTGCTTATAGAAATGATATTTCAGACACTGTTATTTCAGAAAGTCAGAAAATAAGGTCTTGGTCTCGGTTAAATCAGTGAATATAGTATTATTTCTTCATTAGTTATGATTACAGAAGAAAGACTCATTTATTGTTGCTGTATAAATTGCTGTTTTTCAATTAAACATTTCTGTCACAGGGTCATCGTGGGGATACAGGGCCTGTGGGGCCTCAGGGAATAGCAGTAAGTGAAGGATTTTTTATTGGTACACATGTATATACTACAATTACAGACTGTAGTCCATCTGTTTCTCAGCATACTTTCCTAGCCCCCTTTTATCCTGTTCTTCAGTGGTCAGGAGTATCAAAGCAGGTAATATTTGGGTTGGTGGCTCATTCTCAGCACTGCAGTAACACTGAGTTAAACTGTGTTAGTGTATGCTGTGCTGGTACGAGTGGATCAGACACAGCAGTGCTGCTGGAGTTTTTAAAACACTCTGTCCACTCACTGTCCACTCTATCAGACACTCCTACCTTGTCAGTCCACCTTGTAGATGTAAAGTCAGAGACGACAGCTCATCTGCTGCTGCACAGTTTGTGTTGGTCGTCCTCTGGTCCTTCATCAGTGGTCACAGGACTCTGTTGGCTGGATATTTTTGGTTGGTGGACTGTTCACAGTCCAGCAGTGACACTGAAGTGTTTAAAAATTCCAGCAGCACTGCTGTGTCTGATCCACTCAGACCAGCACAACACACACTAATACACCATGGGGGTCCATGGGAGTCCTGACCACTGAAGAACATTGTTTCTATGAGCAAAACAAGGAGGTGGCCTGTATAGTGGTGCTTGAAAGTGAACCATTTAGAATTTTATATAAATTCGACCTAAAACATCATCAGATTTTCACCAAGTCCTACAAGTAAATAAAGAGAACCAAATTAATCTCATGAGACAAAATGATTAGACTTGGTCATTTTTTTTTTAGGAAAACTATGCAATATTACACATCTGTGAGTGGCAAAAGTATCCGAGCCTTTGCTTTCAGTATCCGGTGCGATGCCTTGTGCAGGAATAACTGATGAGCGTCAATAGCTCTTCTTCTGAGGTCCTCAGAAATCTCCTTTGTTCATGCCACGATACACCTCCACAAACGTGTTGTGAAGATCAGACTGTGATAGATCCTTGTCCTTTAAATAAAACAGGGTGGTCACTCACACCTGATTGCCATCCCGTTGAATGAAAACACCTGATTCTGATTTCACCTTCGATTTATCTGCTAATCCGAAAGGTGCACATACTTTTGCCACTCACAGATCTGTAACACTGGATCATTTTCCTCAATAAATAAAAGACCAAGTCTAGTAGTTTTGTCTCGTCTCTTTAATGCGGTTCTCTTTGTCTAATATTAGGACTTTTGTGAAAATTTGTTTTAGTCTCAAGTTTTAGGTCAAATTTATAGAAAATTCTAAAGCGTTCGCGAACTTCGTGTATCGCTGCTGTCGGAACAAAACCTCATATCTCCATCTGTGAAAATGCATGTTGGTCTTCAAACTGTGTGGAAGATGGACCAAAATAAATGGCCAAAAACGCCTGGTTCCACTGACTTACATCGAAAGTAATGTTTTTTGGAGATACAAGGTTTTGGATTTTGGAGATTTTGGAGATACAAGGTTTTGTTGCGACAGCAGCAATGTGTACTCTGTACATACCATTGCTGTCTATAAATCTTCAAAGCTCATAAGTTGGTGAGCTCCATGGTGCTGAGATTAACATAGCATTGCATAACACCACAATAAATGAATGCATTGGGCTGATATAAGTACAGTATTAATAATCTCCTGGCCATAACTGTCAGAAACCTGTTAATGCACTACTTTATTTTTTCAGTTGCCTCTTCAGACACCTCGACAGTAGTTTTGCCCGCTGTTGCTATTTTAGTGATACAGCATGCTATTAAGAGAGAATGAGTTAGAGCCCTCTGGGGAAATTAAAGAAGCCGGTTAGTGAAGGGAGCACCACCTCCTCATGGCTCCTTTTGGTCAGCCATGGATTTAGACCCTGCAGTGGAGAACCGTAGCCTATGTGTGCCAGATCCACATTTTTTAATCAAGATGATTAAAAGGAAAAATACCTGGACGGAGCTTTAGCCTGGTAAAGATCTGAGCCCACCGGGAGCCGTGCGTCAGTACCTGCGATCTCTGTGATGAATTATTTACTGTTCCGTTACGGGAATGCTGGAACTGCCGTAGTTGAACTTTCAGTCACTTTAATATGAAACGTACTTCACTGAAGTTCAATTCAAGCCTGAGTTGGTTAGCAAATACATCTCAAGTGATTAAACCGATCGTTATGCTCGCAGAACCTTTGAGTCACGAAGAGGCTTTGGTGTGAGGGGAAACAGGAATCCTCATTATCCTACAAGTTTGAATGCACCTGAAGTCTTCTGCAGTTGTAAAATGCAAATTCTGTCAGTTTGAGGATGCCTGTGTTTGTTCTAAACCTAGGGCGTGCCTGGAGCTGTTGGGCCGAAGGGTGATGAGGTGAATGTCAACTTTGTTTTATGCAAGTACAGTTGCATGTGAAAGTTTGGGCACCCCTTCTTAACTTCTTGCTGTGTTGATTTTATAAGCATTAATATGACTCATTTTTAGAAATTGTAATGCATGATTTCTTTTTATCTCATAGATTTAATATATTGGGGGGAATTACAATACCACAAACACAGCACCAATTCCACTATATACATGTGTGTGTGTGTGTGTGTGTGTGTGTGTGTGTGTGTGTGTGTGTGGGGCATGTAATTTCTTACATATATTTTTATGCTGTATATACAGTGCATTCATGTGTTGCAGCTGAAATAAAGAATAAATCAAGCTTTTCCTGCACTCAATACCACATAATGAGAAAGTGAAAATGTATTCATTCTAGCAAAATTATTAAAAAAAATATTAAAAGAAAAACAAAAATTTTGCATGGACATAAGTATTCAGACCTTTTGCTAGGTCACTTAAAATTTAGGGGCAGAGGGGCCTTAGTAAGAGAGGTGACCAAGAACCCAATGGTCACTCTGGCCAAGCTCCAAAGATCCCATGTGCAGATGGGAGAAACTTCCAGAAGGTGAACCATCACTGCAGCACTCCACCAATCTGGGCTTTATGGCAGAGTGGCCAGACAGAAGCCTCTCCTCAGTAAAAGACACATAAAAGCCTGCCTGCAGTTTGCAGAAAAGCTCCCAAACGTCTCTCATATTGGGAAAAAACAAGATTCTCTGATCTGATGAATCCTAGATTGAATTTTTTGGCCTCAGTTCTAAGCATTACGTCTGGGGGAAGCCAGACACTGCTCATCACCTGCCCAATACACTACAGTGAAGCATGGTGGTGGCAGCATCATGCAGCAGGGTTGTTTTTTAGCAGCTGGGACAGAGTCAGGGTTGAGGGAAAGCTGAATGAAGGAAAATACATAGATATTCTTAATGAAAACCTGATCCAGACTGCTCAGGATCTCAAACTGGGCCGAGACAATGACCCTAAGCACACAGCCAAGACAACACAGGAGTGGCTTTGGGGCAGCTCTGTGAATGTCCTTGAGTGGCTCAGCCAGAGCCCTGACTTGAACCCAATCAAACATTTCTGGAGAGACCTGAAAACAGCTGTCCACCAAAGGTCCCCATCCAACCTGACAGAGCTTGACATGATCTGCTGAGAAGAATTTGTCATTATGGGATATTGAGTGCAATATGATGGTGAAAAACATCATTATTTATTTATTTTTTTTTAGCTCAAGGCCGCAGCACAACAAAATGTAAAAAAAACGGAAAGGGTCTGAAGACTTTCCGAATGCATTGTACATATATGTGTGTATGTACAGTGCTGTGCGAAAGTCTTAGGCACCCAAAACACATTTTCAAAATCTATTCATTTGTGTAGTTTGAGTTTATTTGCTGAGAAAAGTGTTAATATTTAAATGAACAAAATTTATAGAATATTAATTTATAATTATATATATATATATACATATAGTATTATATGTATAATATAGTATATAGTATAATATGTTAAAAAGCAGCTCCTGGTTTGACCAATCAGTGCTCAGTAAATTGAGCTCATGATGTAACTGATGATATTAACGAGTCTCTGTGGCGGCTGTGAAGGTGTCAATGAAAAATATGGACCCGAGAAATTCTTGTTACTTTTTATTGTTTTTCTGTTTATTTCAATTATGAATATGACTTTATTCTAATGTATATTGTGATAAACTCACTCCTCAGGTAAATTGTTTAAATATTTGCTTAGATGCCTAAAACATTTGCACAGTACTGTATGCATGTGTACTTCTGCATCTCAATATTCTGTCTGATCTACAGGGACAGCGTGGGGCACCAGGGGATCCAGCTAAAGGGGTAAACATTATAGAATCAATCCAGATATTCTTATGACACATAATGCATTTTTCACATAAACAGAATCTCATAATATTCTTGTTTACCACAGGTGCTTGGGCCCCCTGGGAAAAAGGGTGCTAGGGTAAGACATATTGTGAGACAAATATTGCTTTCCACACATCAAACACAGCAACAAATTTAAATAAGATCCGAATCCTCAGCAGGTGAACCATCTTCTGAGCCAAAGATAGGCCGTCTGGGGGAGGCTCTCCTCCTACACATTCTGTCTTTGCTTTTGTCTGAACTTATGAATCAAATCTGACAGTTGTTCTTCCTGTGGGATCCCTTCATCTACGTTGATAAAAGCAAGCAATATATCTGTCTCTCTGATGATGATTCATACGCAATTAATTAGTGAAAAGGCTGTTCATGTGAAACTAAAGGCTCCCTAAGGTCTACATGACGATCGACACGATTCTCAAAAGATCGCATTTACAGCCAAAGTAACAAAGTTTGCGCTGAGGTCTTTGCGTATGGGGTTCAAACACGGTTGATGATGTTCATTAAAAGTTTGAATAGATTTATAAAAGACTGTGTAGATTCACCTGGTCATATAGTGCTTTATATTCTCCTTGTATATTAAACGATCTGTGGAGAACAGAACATAATTCTTCTATTTAAAGCCAATATAATGCAGAATTGCCACCTTTGTATATTTAGAAGGTAAAACTTCACAATACAAAATATGCAGCTGTGGCAAGACAAAATGTGATGAACACAAACAATACAACATAAGGTATGACTTGAGATGTGTCTACCTTAGATTTCTTCTAGATGTATGTTTTAGTGGCTGCTCACATATTGCATAACGAATCACAATAAGCAAAAGGTATAGAATATACATTCATTCACAGTATTTGGTGATATAGACTTTATAAAATCCATATGTAGAGTTTATGAACACTATACATTGTTACTTCAAATATTCTGTATTGGCCTTTTGCACTGTCATCACAGCAAAGTGTGTAAGTCATAAACTGCAGCAAACACTGGGGCAACTTACCTACAGCCAGGTACAAAACTTTCTTTTCTGCCTACAATTTAATTGTGTAGAATCTAGGAGCCATCTAGATTTTCATAGGTATAATATAGAGTTTATGAATGCTGTATATTGTTACTTCATATGGCTTATTGCATCTTATGAAACTTACTTAAAGCTGCACTATGTTAGGTTTGGGGATTTGGAGCCCTCTCTGGAGGAAATGTGTAATTGCGCGCCGCATGTGGAAGAACATTTTGTGATGGGGGTTGTGCTTCAGACCCCTTCTATAAGTCAATGAATCTGATGATTATGAACATGTTACAACAGAATTCAAAGAGAATCAATTCACCAAAACTCATCATCTGTGTAACGTTCATTATAACGTTCATTTTGCATCTACATCTGACCCAACACCTCTGATTTTTAAATTATTATTTCAGTCTGTGCCAAATTTGAGCTTTTCTTTCAATTTTTTTATTCACTACTTATTTTGGTGTTGATGAAAAAGAGATTTAAGTATTTAAGTATTGTATACAGTATTAATATATGTTTATATATGAGTATTAAGTGTACAGATTTAAGTATTGTGTGCAATCTGACCGGATATCTAACCTCCACTCTTGAGACACCTCAACTTGACACCTCTGGGCTTTTTATAAAAGTCTTCAGAGATGAGAATGATGGCTCAGTGGGTTTCAGGAAACACCACAGTCCATCTTGTACTGGGCATACTTGCGTTTGGCCTTTATTGAATTATTTATTTTACTAAAAAACAAAAAGGTGACAGAGCCTTGAGAGCCTGTAGAGAAAACGAAGCCTTTACCAAGCCTGTTTCTAGTGCTTACCAAGATAGCAAGCGAATGATGGTCCATTTCTGGCCCACACTTACTGCTTTCATCCAGCCCACAACCCACTATAGAATGATAATGACTTCAGCCATGAATCTTGTCCAAATTTGGAAGGCAGATTGTGTTGGACTACCTGTTTTTTCAGTTAACAAGAAAAGGCCAGCATACTGCCATATCTCTGCCAGAAGTGGCCCACATCTGTTTTAAGACATGTGGGCCAAATAAGCATGTTTGCCCGTGCCAACAGTGAGCCAGCAGTGTAGCATGTTCGCCAGTAGTTGCCCTGGTCCACGTACTACCTAGAATATGCTGATAAATGTTGAAAATTGAACATTTTTAACACGATTCACTGCTCAACACAAATGACTAAACACATGTATATACAGAGCACAGAGCACAAGTCCACTCAATGACCATCTTGGCAACTCACACAAACAGTCAATTCCACTCATAATAGTCCATGCTCCCATCTCTTTGAGCACATTTCAAAAACAAATGTGAAATCACATCAAATCGTACAAAAACAGCATGAATAGTCTGTTGTGCTGCACATGTGCGTATTGTAAATGGGGCTTTTAATTGTAAAGGGTTTAACAAGAATCGTAAATGGTCAGTTGGTCAAATCCAACAAAGTCCAGAAAAGGCAAAGCCAAGGAAACACAGAAACAGAATCAAACAATAGCAAACAGGAAACACTCAATAGCTCTGCTAGGAGAAGCAATTCCTTGCAACTAAACTAATCCAAAGCCCACGCTTATAAACTAAACTTAGACTGGTCGTATGACACTGAGGCTATATTTACACAGCAGGTAAAAGTGGCCCAAATCCTTCATATGTGACACAGATGTGTGTCTGTGTGTCAGTGTGAACAGCGAAAACACACTGAGTCTGACATTTCCAATTCCAATTTGAGACGTTTTCATATGTGGCACTGATATCTGGTTCATATCTGATCTGCGGTGACGCGACTCAGTCTGAACAGCCCGATCGGAATTCATGCGACTTACTACAGTCCAACTTGACATTCATCATAATTTCAAAGAACAGTTAAAAGAATCAGAGGACATGAACCGAAGAAGTAGCTGAATAATGGTGAGCTCAAACACACTGTGGGTGATGGGTCCAGCTGTCAACCACTGGAACTTTGTAATCGCTCCTTTGATGCTGGTGAAGATGAAGCTGAAAGCTCTGGGAGCGACAGGCATTCGCTGGCCATCATGGTTGTTTACCTCCGGACGAGCCGCATGAAGCAGTGCGCATGTGGGTCTGTTTAGGAGCTGATCTGTTCAGACTGATGTCACATACAGGTCACATTTAAAAGATAATGTGAGAACACACACACACACACACACACACACACACACACACACACACACACACAGACCCGGCTGTCATCGGGCGGAAGGCAGGATACACCCTGGACAGGTTGCCCGTCCATCGCAGGGCATAATGTGAACAGCCAAACAAAAAAATTTGATTTGGAGAGAAAATCCGATTTGGGCCACTTTTACCTGCTGTGTAAACATAGCCATAGAGCCAGTGCAACACATCAGTATTCTAGGGAGTGTGAACAGTGATTGGATGATTGTCCAACAGTCACGTGATCTCCCACAGGATTCTGGGACATGGAGTCCATGTGTGAGCTGGAGCTGGAGGGATGCGTGACATGTATCTACACATATCTTCAGGGGTGTGTGTGTGAGGGTGCCTTTTCGTACTTGCGGCTTAACCAGCAAGCCGATTGGCTCATTTTATTGAAGGCTGGTACTTTCCTCATGTACAGATAGCAAGTTGAGCATTATGAGCTTTCCCGTTCATATTTTGACCACTGGCCTGTCTCCCACTTTAAAACATCTCTGATAGAACCCACAGCTTTGTTAGTCTTTTACCTGTATGTTGTTGCCCTGTCTGACCTCTAATAATGCCCAACTTCTCCAGTAGCAGCTTCCTAATATACAATCCAGCATCCATGAATTATTTACTTATCTCCATCTTACAGGGGGATGTTGGACCAGTTGGACCTCCCGGACCTCAGGGAGTTAAAGGGGACCAAGGAGACAAAGGTGACAAGGTAATCCTGAAAATGCAATTGATTGGTTCACTGAGAAGTGATTTGGCCTCATTTGGTATTGATGTATTGTCTTCTGACTCTTTAAAGGGCAGCCCTGGCTTTGGTATTCCTGGACAGCCAGGTCCTAAGGGTGAGAGCGGTGAGAGGGTGAGTGTCTTTAAGAGCTTCTACATCTAATCTAAATCTAATCTAAAGCGTTCTGTTCCTTCTTTGCTATAATTTTGTGTATTCATACACAGGGCAATGTGGGGTTATCAGGGAAACCTGGGCCTAAAGTAAGTTCACTCCCCTCATCTTCTTAGTACTGTGTCCTGATGATAGACGATGACGTTCAACTGTATTTCAGTCTTTTCATACAGGGCCGTGCTCTGAACCCTTAGACTCCTAGGGCACAGCTTTAGTGGTTTAACACCACTGTATTGCTTATTTGGGTGTAATCTTATTTTCTCCCATTTGTTCCTAGTAGCTACTCACTTGTGACAAATTAAAGGAAAATAGCTGAAATAAAGTGTGAAGGTAAGATGTTGGGCCATCAAAAACTGCCAGAACAGCATCAGTGTGCCTTGGCATACACGCTACAAGTCTCTAAAACTGTGCTAGAGGAATTAAACACTATTCTTCCAGAAGATATTCCCTCAGTTGACGTTTCGATGATGCTACAGGACCCTTTCCAGCAAACGTCATCCCAAAATCTCTCATAGGTGTTAAAATAGGATTTGGCAGTTGGGATCGCAGCTGTTATGATCACAAAAATAGAGCCCAAAGTGTTTTTTGTTTGATACGTCTGATACCAGTTTGCTTGGAGTTTCCAAACCAATGGATTTGCTGGGTAGTAGCTCATGGACTATATTCAAGAGCATGTAATGATTTACACCTAACAAAATGTTCTCTGCAATCAACTGTGTTCTTCTTTAGGGCATTGATGGTTTTAAGGGGGAAAAAGGTGAAATTGGTCTCCCAGGCAACTCAGGAGCTCCTGGACTAAGAGGTAAAGATGTAAGTAAACCGTGGAAGAGATGTATATGCTGATGTGCAGTTCCCATTCAGGTTCTCCCTGTTTCATCCCAAATGAAGACAATTTGTTTTCAGAGAGAAAGTTTTTTAAATGATGTGAAAACATCTGCAGAAAAACTGTGGTTAAAACAGGCGTTATAATAGGCTTTTGCTAATGTCCATATACTAAGGTTTATTATTCAGTAATGACATAGAAAACAATGTGAAATTATTCAGTTATTAACAGCGGTGGACAAAGTGCACAAATCATGTACTTGAGTTAAAGTCGAGACCCCCAAGGTAAAATATTCCTCCAGTAAAAGTTGAAGTTCCTCCCTTTAGACCTCCACTTGAGTAAATGTACTAAAGTATTTCCCTTCAAATGTACTTAAGTATAAAGTAAAAGTACTAAAAGAGTAATTCTGGCTCTGATGTCCTGTTATCATTTTTATAACCAGACTGGCTTCATGAACTCATTTCAGGTGAAAGTCCTCCAGCGTCTCTCTTGGTAAACCAGTCTTTTAATAGAACGTCATTAATTAGTGACGCTGACGTCTATTAAAATGATCAGAAGCACAAAACACTGAAGGTAAACAGTTTCCATCAGGGAGAACCGAGTGGCTCTGAAATCACTTTTTACACACAAGCAAAGTTTCAGTTTCAGATTTATTTACAACTTAGTTCCAAGTTTAAGTTGAATAAAAACTGGCTTTAAACTCAGGATCACAGATGAGCTCCTTTACTATGTTGATCTGTAGGCGTCTGTTCATAAACATAAACCAGCCCAAACTCATTTACTATAAAATGAAATGGTGTTTGTAGAAATTCAGAAAAAAGCCGCGTCAGTCTCGACTGCATATGTGGACATATTTCTATATTGAGCTCTATTTACACAAAGTTAGGTTAGTTCATCATTTATGTTGAACAGACTCTCCCAAAGTTTTACGCTGCTGCGCTGACGTTGAACCGCGTGCTGCACTGGGTCGGTATGACCAACAGGTCAAAACCAGCTCTAAACAAAGTGACCGCTGGGCCCTGATTGGTGCACTGGCTTTGCGCTTCTTTCGTTTTGACATGTTACGTTTTTATACACACAGAAACCAAAAGGAACGACAGATTTCTCAAAATGTAGGAGGAAAAAGTCGGATATTAGACTCTGAAATGTAGTGGAGTGAAAGGAGAAAGTCGCCCAGAACGGAGAAACTGCAGTACAGATACACCAAAAATACTAAAGTACAGAAACTAATTACAGTTACTCAGTTACTCAACTACTCTCCACCTCTGGTTATTAAGTCTGAAGGTTGGTATTAGATACCTGGATGCACTGGCAGATCTGTGAATGTTCAGGGATTAAAACAGTGTTTTTCTCTGTTATTGCCTGATACTCCAAAGCTACAACTGACACGTATTAGGCCGATTGGTGTGCAAAGTTTGGTGCAAAAGTTATATGTTATTACTGCTAGCCAATAGACTTAGAGATCTAAATTCTAGAAATTCATTAAATTGCTTAGGGGAGTTCTCTACCCCAGCAAATTATATTAAATTCAGGCCCTATTAGTGACAAAAGGGAAATGTGTTATGCTGTTAATCACAGTCATTTTATTGCACTGAGCCACTTCCTTGACAGACTTAATGAGCAGAGTAGTTAAGGTCTCAGTAATGGGATCAGGGAAGACGTCCTGAATTAGTGAGCGATGTAAGAAGGGGAGATGTGTTGCTAGATTAGAAATGACTGTGTGAAAAAAGAAGATTAAATTCTTTCCTTAATCCATTTTAGGGTTTGCCAGGATCAAAAGGAGATCCAGGAGCAAGGGTGAGCGAAGAATCTTATCCAAGAACATACAGACATATACAAACACACACACACACACACACACAAACACACACACACACACACACACACACACACACATTCACACACTAAGTGCAGGCCATGTAGGAGGAGAACAGAGTGAAGGACACAGCACCTCCACACTTTTACTACGTGGGTTCAGCCCAACACCACATGTAATATAAATGTGTTGGGGGTGATCAGAGTGAAGACCCTGAAAATGGGTTATTTTATATGTTCTTCACAGAAAATGAGCAAAGACCAAGAATCAGACTTTGAAATAATAATAAATCACATCATTTTTTCTTTTGGTAAACGTTGAAAATGGTTCCCACAGACCTGAACACCACACAAGGGTTAAATGTTTTTTGAATTTATGCTTCTTCCAAATTTGATGCCTGCAACAGGTTCCAAAAAAGCTGGGACAGTAACGTGTTTACCACTGTGTCACTCTTCCTTCCCTTTTACAAGCACTTAATCATTTTTTTGGACTGGAGAGATCAGATGATCCAGTTTTGAAAACTGAATTTTTTGTCACTTTTGATTTCTGTAAAAAGCATACAGGGCCTTTGCACTCCATAATGCACCAATGGGAGCCTGCGGGCAGATCAGTCTAGCACCCACACCACGTAGTTTGGATGTCCCAGAGAAAACTTTCGTCTAGAAAGCAGCATATTGTTGCTGTCGGGACAAAACCTTGTATCTCCGTTTTTCTTGTTTTTCACTTTCTTACCTATTTGGAAAGGCCCGTCCCCCTTTATGATGTGTCAAAATTTTATGATGAACAGACTAACAGAAATGATCCAAAATTATTTGGGGAAAAAAGTTAAGAACGTTTCTTCTTGTTCTGTAAAGTCACCTTTTTGGAGGTATGTTAAGGTTTTGTTCTGATAGCAGCGATGTGTTGCTGCTTTCTTTCAGTGTTAATGGTGCCAGAAATGTGCAAGATACCCACTAATACCCCCCTATTCCATTACACACCCTGGCTTTTGAACTTTACACTGGTAACAGTCTGGATGGTCCTTTGGCCCACAGAACATGACATTAATTATTTCCATAAAAATGGAAATTCTGACTGGTTAGACCACCATACATGTTTCCACTGTGCATCAGCCCATTTCAGATGAGCTTGAGCCCAGAGTACTCAGCGGCGTTTCTGGATGTTAGTGATTTATGGCTTCAGCTGTGCATAGAAGAGTCTTAACATGGATTTGTAGATACAGCGGCAAACAGTGTTTATTGACCATGGCTTTTTCTAAGTATTCCTGAGCCCATGCAATGATCTCCATCTCAGAAGCCCACTGGAATTTAATGCAGTGCCATCTGAGGAATCGAAGGTCATAGAGTTATAGTTTTCAGCTTTGCCCTTTATGCCTAGAGATTCCTCCAGATTCCCTGAATCTGCTGATTATATTATGCACCATAGAGTGTGAACTACCTAAAATCCTTGCGAACTTTCAGTAAAAAACATTGTTCTTAAACTGTTGGATTATTCACACACTCACTTTTTGGGAGTGGTGAGTCTCAACATATCCTTGCTCATAAAGGACAAGGCCTTTCCTGGACGCTCAAGCAAATTTATAGTACTTATTTATGATTATCAGAGCATGCTGTGGGCATCAATCTTAGAATGAGTGTATATTTACATAAAATAATGAAGCTGATAGAGTACACACGTAAAAAAGATGGTTCTTCAAGGGTTCTAGTAAGTTTAGTTCTATACCTACCCATGAAAGAACCCTTTGCATGATTAAAGGGTTCTTTGCATCATGAAGTTGTCCCTCACACTGATGGAGGATATACTGTAGATGGTTCTATATAGAGCCGTTTTACCTTCTACTGTAACAAGCTTGACATTGGAACAATAGAAGAATGTTTTTTGGTGCTATATAGAACCCTTTTCAAAAAGGTTCTATGCAGAACCATATACAACGCATTGCCCAACAATCTGAAGAACACTTTTACAATGCAAAGAACCCTTTAACCCTAAAGAGCTCTTGAAGAACCATCTTTTAAAGAGAGTAGAATATCCCCCGTCTTGTCTTTGTACTGCTGTCTTTCAATACAGGTCAAGGTTTATTTATAAATCACTGCTTTCTAATTTTATTTGCGTTTTATGTCCTCTCCTTGAAAGTGTATTTAATGTATAATAAATAGTGTACTTTTATGTAATCCCCGCTTAAACAGAGCAAAAAAAATATGGGTTACTTTCCACAGGGTGACCCAGGTTCTCCAGGCGAGCTTGGCGAGAAAGGCATCCGGGTAATGTCCCTTCATTGTCTTTGTTTTGACTCAGACTTTTCTTTGCCCTCTTGATCCCCTCCTGTCTGTAGAAGCCTCTCATTACTGCTTAGTGCTCTTCCCTTGTAGCATAATGTTCTTATGGATGAGACGAAGCATCAAGAGTCTAACATCCATCATTAAAGCTCCATTTCTCCTCTCTTCATCATCAGGGCTCTCTTGGTCTCCCTGGACGCCCGGGAGACCGTGGTGAAAAAGGTGATCCTGGAAAAATCGGGTTACCGGTGAGCATCTGTGATTGTTTTCTTACCGTTTCATACCATTTTTGTTTTTTTAATGCTTTTAAAATAGTTATTGTGCTGTCTTGCAGTATTCAGTGATATCTGAGGAGTTACCATAATTAACAGATGGTCTTACTTTTTACTGTTCCTCAGGGCCCTGAAGGACCGAAAGGAGAGAAAGGCGAGCCAGTACGTTCCATATTATGGTCATCAGTCTTCGGGAGTGGATTGTTTTATTCTGTGTTTTGAGCCAGACTTAATATTTAATATCTCTCCAGTGCTCCAAATCATTATTCTTAATAAGATACCTGAAATTCATGATGATCGATTGTTGTAATGAATTTTGAATTGTCATCGATCGTGTCTGTTTTGAATGCAAGAAGCAGCAATCATTGTCTCACACCTCTTGGTTATTCATATTTGCCTTCCTGCAGGGAAAACCTGGCCCACCTGGACATTCTCAGGTGAGTTTCATCCGTCATAAACTGTTTCAAATAAGCAGATTTGAAACTTCAAGAAATGATCAGGGAGAGTCATTACTGACTCTCAAATGCTTCATTTTGTATGCTATACACACCGATCAGGCGTAATATTCTGACCACCTCCTCGTTTCTACGCTCATTGTCCACTTTATCAGCTCCACTTACTGTATAGCTGCACTCTGTAGTTCTACAGTTACAGACTGTAGTCCATCTGTTTCTCTGATACTCTGTTACCCTGTTCTTCAGTGGTCAGGACCCCCATGGACCCTCACAGAGCAGGTGCTATTTGGGTGGTGGATCATTCTCAGCACTGCGGTAACACTGACGTGATGGTGGTGTGTTAGTGTGTGTTGTGCTGGTATGAGTGGATCAGACACAGCAGTGCTGCTGGAGTTTTTAAACACTGTGTCCACTCACTGTCCACTCTGTTAGACACTCCTACCTTGTCGGTCCACCTTGTAGATGTAAAGTCAGAGACGACAGCTCATCTGCTGCGGCACAGCTTGTGTTGGTCATCCTCTAGTCCTTCAGCAGTGGTCACAGGACGCAGCCCACAGGCTAGATATTTTTGGTTGGTGGACTATTCTCAGTCCAGTAGTGACACTAAGGTGTTTAAAAACTCCAGCAGCACTGCTGTGTCTGATCCACTCAGACCAGCGCAACACACACTAACACACCACCACCATGTCAGTGTTACTGCAGTGCTGAGAATGACCCACCACCCAAATAGTACCTGCTCTGTGAGGTGGACTACAGATAGACTACAGTCTGTAACTGTAGAACTACAGAGTGCAGCTATACAGTAAGTGGAGCTGATAAATTTGACAATGAGTGTAAAAACAAGGAGGTGGTCAGAATGTTATGCCTGATTGGTGTATTTGTGCATGTTTATCTGTAATATCTAATGAGCTGGCTTTCCTTCCACTTCAGTTCTCTGTGTCAGAGAATAACGTCCTTACCAGAGCCATCAAGGTAGAAGAGCACTTCTTATACTCTTTTATATGTGGATAATAAAGTTATGAGTGCCTCTTCTATACCAGAAATGTGTGAATGTTTTCAGGGTGAACTGGGTGAGCCTGGACTCCCAGGCCTCAGAGGAGAGACAGGACTTCCAGGCCCACCGGTGAGTAACACATGCACAAAAGGTTCAGAGCTAAAGGCTGTGAAGATATCTTGCTTGCTAATATGATTTTTCCCTCTTTCCCCTTCTCTCCAGGGGCCACCAGGGAAACCAGGACCACCTGGGAATTCCTTGGTGAGTCACTGACGTCTGAATCATACACTTTATCTTAACACTTGAGATACGTCGTTGTGTCTACACTGCAAAAAAGTATCTTTCCATGTGAAATTATCTGAATTCTAGTCGATATATGGCATTTTTCTTATTTTGAGATGGATGTACAGTTATAAGGTTATTTAACTTACATCTAGACATTTTGACCTGTTTTAAGTAATTTTACTACAACCCCAATTCCAATGAAGTTGGGACGTTGTGTAAAACATAAATAAAAACAGAATATGATGATTTGCAAATCCTTTTCAACCTATATTCAATTGAATACACTACAAAGACAAGATATTTAATGTTCAAACGGATAAACTTTATTGTTTTTTGCAAATATTCACTCATTTTGAATTTGATGCCTGCAACATGTTCCAAAGAAGTTGGGACAGGGGCAACAAAAGACTGGGAAAGTTGAGGAATGCTCAAAAAACACCTGTTTGGAACATTCCACAGGTGAACAGGTTAATTGGAAACAGGTGAGTGTCATGATTGGGAATAAAGGGAGCATCCCTGAAAGGCTCAGTCGTTCACAAGCAAGGACGGGGCGAGATTCACTACTTTGTGAACAACTGCGTGAGCAAATAGTCCAAAAGTTTAAGAACAACATTTCTCAACATGCAACTGCAAGGAATTTAGGGATTTCACCATCTACAGTCCATAATATCAGCAAAAGATTCAGAGAATCTGGAAAAATCTCTGCAAGTAAGCAGCAAGGCAGAAAACCAACACTGAATGCCCGTGACCTTCGATCCCTCAGGCGGCACTGCATTAAAAACCGACATCATTCTGTAACGGATATTCCCACATGGGCTCAGGAACACTTCGGAAAACCACTGTCAGTGAACTCAGTTCGTCGCTCCATCTACAAGTGCAAGTTAAAACTCTGCCATGCAAAGCGAAGCCACATATCAACAACACCCAGAAACGCCGCCGGCTTCTCTGGGCCGAGCTCATCTGAGATGGACTGACGCAAAGCGGAAAAGTGTCCTGTGGTCTGACGCGTCCACATTTCACACTGTTTCTGGAAATCATGGACATCGTGTCCTCCGGGCCAAAGAGGAAAAGGACTGTCGGGATTGTTATCAGCGCAAAGTTCAAAAGCCAGCATCTCTGATGGTGTGGGGGTGTGTTAGTGCCCATGGCAGGGGTAACCTGCACATCTGTGAAGGCCCCATTAATGCTGAAAGGTACATGTACAGGTTTTGGAGCAACATCTGCCGCCATCCAAGCAGCGTCTTTTTCAGGAACGTCCTGCTTATTTCAGCAAGATGATGCCAAGCCACATTCTGCATGTGTTACAACAACGTGGCTTCATAGTAAAAGAGTGCGGGTACTAGACTGGCCTGCCTGCAGTCCAGACCCGTCTCTCATTGAAAATGTGTGGCACATTATGAAGCACAAAATACAACAACGGAGCCCCCAGACTGTTGAGCAACTGAAGCTGTACATCAAACAAGAATGGGAAAGAATTCCACCTACAAAGCTTCAACAATCAGCTTCATTCATCCTCATTCAGTTTATCCCTTTAGCTTCATTCATCCCCATTCAGTTTATCCCTTTAGCTTCATTCATCCCCATTCAGTTTAGCCCTTTAGCTTCATTCATCCCCATTCAGTTTATCCCTTTAGCTTCATTCATCCCCATTCAGTTTAGCCCTTTAGCTTCATTCATCCCCATTCAGTTTAGCCCTTTAGCTTCATTCATCCCCATTCAGTTAATCCCTTTAGCTTCATTCATCCCCATTCAGTTTAGCCCTTTAGCTTCATTCATCCCCATTCAGTTTAGCCCTTTAGCTTCATTCATCCCCATTCAGTTTAGCCCTTTAGCTTCATTCATCCCCATTCAGTTTAGCCCTTTAGCTTCATTCATCCCCATTCAGTTTAGCCCTTTAGCTTCATTCATCCCTGTTTCCATTGTTTCTCACACCCTGTAAATCAGTTGCCTTTACTAAACAACAGTTGAAGAGCCTTGTTTTATGTGCTGTTGTATATAATGCTAACATCACATATATAACCATTTATAATTGCATGTTTTCCTGTGTGTTCACTCCATAGGGACAATCTGACGCAGGAAAAGATGGTGTGGATGGTTTACCAGGACTGCCCGGAGCAAAAGTAAGACCCAGGGTGCCGTTTGCTTTACTGTGCTATGCACTGCATAGTGCACCGACTCCATAAAACCTGGCGGCTGAATCTAAGTCAGTGATATTGGTACAATTTCTATCCTGAACTTTTGTAATCATCATTTTTAAGGGTGAAGCAGGGAAGAAAGGAGAGCCAGGAGCTGTGAGTAGTCCTTTAAATGTTAAGAAAGAAGGTTGATTGCAGAAGGTGTGATTCATCATTTAAATGCTGCATTGACATTAAGGGAATTATATGTTGTGTAATTAGGCTTCTGCTGAGCCATTATGTTCTTAGAGACCATTTGATGTGTGATATTTAAGTAAGAAGTAATTTATGTTCTCACGCTGTCACTAATATTATATGTTAAAAGGCTGAATCATATTTGAAAACTGTGTCAGCTGAGTACATTAAAGTTCTTTTGTGTGTGATTTAAAAGAAAGGAGAGAAGGGAGATCCTGGTCGAGTTGGAGTTGCTGGCATGCCTGGTTTGCCTGGTACTCCAGTGAGTAATGTTTATGAAAGATTCTTTTCTGTTCTGTTAGCGCATGCAGTGCAGTACGACACAAACAGTAGTTTCAGTTCTAATGCACACATACTGTACCGCACAAAGGCCGAGACCATCTTTCATCTTTCATTTTTCAGTTTTTAACATAATTTGAAAAAAGCAATAGTCCTATATATTGTGTGTAAATTCCATGATGACTGGACCAAAAGAAATGACCTAAAATTACTTGGACAAAAAGTCTGGTTCCATTGACTTACATTAAAAGTAGAGTATGTTTTTACCTTCTCCTGTAAACTTGCAGTTTTGGAGATACGAGGTTTTGATCCGACAGTCGATATATTTCTAGTATCCATTTTTTACCTTCATTACAGTTTCCACACTCTTCAGGATCTCGCTTTGTTTCTCAAGGAAATCTGCAGACACGCCTCCAAAGTGCCTCCAAAGTTCAGTCTTAGAAGTTGGTTTCACATTTTCTGCTTCTCACAATGCAGACGACCCCAAATGCACCCAGTGTTGTGTTGTTGAGCTCTTTTTCTCAGATCTGAATCAACAGTGGAGCTTGATTTTCTCCTCTCTCTCAAAGATGAAAGATTCAAGTGCTGTTTATCTGATGGGGGCAGTTTTGGTGTCTAGCAGGTCTTCCAGGTGGTTGTTAGGAACCCAGTTTTCTCTGTTTTTTGACTTTAATCTTCTCAAAAATGTCTCATCAAAAATAATGATCTCCTCCTTTTTGGCCATTTTTGACTGGGAAAACAAATTCTTGAGTGTAGCATTTAAGGGCTTTTAATGAAATTAACTTCCACATTTTGTCGTTTTTCATGTAACATTTGTCGGAATCGTCACTGGTGGAGTGTAATGCGCTAGTTAGTTAGACATCCTGTGACTTCATATGATTCTTATACCATCTGAAGTCCTGAAAACACATCTTTTGACCTCCATCTTCTGTTGTTTGCAGGGTAAACCTGGTGTGGATGGAAAGCGCGGAATAGCAGGAAAAGATGTAAGAGTTTACAAATGTATGGGAGGCTGTAGTATTTCATTACTGTGATTTTCTATAATGTCTAAATCTCTTCATTTGTCTGCTCAGGGAGAACAGGGACTCAGGGGTGATGATGGCAAAAAGGTTTGCTGAAAGACTACTTTAAGTGTTTTTAGCTGAATAATGTCATTTTTACATATTTCCTTCTTTGAATTTCAGTGTCGTCTCACCTGTAGTTGGTGGGAGCACCTTTTTTTCCTTCATCATGTCTTAATTTGGAGACTTTTTCCATATTTGTAGGGTGAAAAGGGGGAGCCTGGCACTGATGTAAGAACCTTTATGTTTGTTTGAAATTAATTTTGTGTTTAATTTAATTCACCTCAGATCTTATTTAGGAACCTTTGTGTCTTATTAGGGTAAAGATGGTGAAAAGGGAGAAATAGGCCCTCCAGGGTTGCCAGGCCCTCCTGTTATGCTGCAAGAGGTAGGGGACCTTCATATCATCCTAGTCAAACAAAATCTTTTATGTCCATTTTTTTTTTTTTTTTTTTGATGGAACCAGTAGAAATAATTCAATATGACTTTGGATAAAATCAAGTTAATCAAAGTTACTTTAACTTAGTTAACGATAAAGAGTGTCTATATTTAATAATGTGAGGAATTCCAGCTTGTAGCAGCAAGTAAGCACGAGTTTACCAGCTGCTAGTTTCCTTACCTTTTGTTTAGTGTCAGTTAGACTGCTACTGGGTTTGTCCACAGGGTGCTTCAATAGATGAAATAAGAAAAGCTTTTCCAATACCAATGGGTCCCCCTGGAGCAACAGTGAGTACAACTTACTTCACTTTTGCAGATCAGTTTTGCTGTTTAAGCATGTACCAAATCCACTGCTGTGAGTAGAAAAGCTGCACCTGTCTGATGCAAAAAGAATGGAAGTTACAGTCAAGTCCACAAATACAAGTTTTTGTCATTTTAACTGTCTACACAGCATATTGGAGTTGAAATGAAATAATGAATATTTGAACCTTTTCAACTCCTTAAAACCACCGGTGAATCCAAAACCCACTTCATCATGTTCTTCATAACTTTCATATTTCATAAGCTCCATTCAGAAGCTGGGCGTCATATGAGGCTGTAACTGTCTTCTTTTCAGTCAAATAGATGGGTAATGTAATTTATAAACCCTTATAATAAAAGAAGCTGAACTCAGTTTGTTTTTCTGCTGAAAGTCGACCCGTTTTTCCCCCAAATCTGGGCTATAAACTATAAACAGACGGCATCTCTTCAGTGATCTGCTCTGGAAACATTACTTTTATACAATAACACAAAGAGCGTCTGAGATTTTTTGGCTTTCAGCAGTAAATTGTAAGCATATAGTGATATGTGAAGATCATAAAACACATGTTCTGTTAATTTGAGGGGAGCTTTTACAGAAAATAATTAAATAAATAAAATAAAAATTTACATTATTTCACTGTAACGTGGAGCAAGGAGGCAGATGCATATTCAGAGATAAGCGACTTTTATTATGGGCAAATCCAAGGTCATAGTCTAAACGGTCCAGGTTCATGTAGCCAACACAGATTGATCGGGGGGCAGAGATGACAGAAAGCAGAATCAAACATACAAGCAGAACAGTACAAAGACCAGCAAACACAAGGGGCAAACACAGGGCTTAAATACAACAGGGCTGATGAGGGACAGGTGGAAACAATCAGGGGCGAAGTCACTAAACAAGGGGGCTGGACTACCAAACCAAAACAAAGAACACGTGGGCTAAACCAAAACAACACGAACAAATGGACAGGACTGGGAGGGGCCAATCGTGACATTCACGCAGTTATTGAATAATTTGCCTTATGATTTGGACATGTAAATTCAAATGGACAAACCACAATTTACCCTGGTCAATAAGAGGTTAAAGTGCAGACTTTCAGCCTAATTTTATGTTTAGACTGTTAACATCCAGCTTGAGTATACATGAAGGAATCACAACCAGTTTCATACCAAACCCTCCCATTTTTAGGGACTGTTAGTACTTCACTAACAAGTTAACACTCGAGATGAAGCAATGAACTAAAACAGTGAAGCAAGACCATCATTAGGCTTAAAAATCAAAACAAACCCAACAGAGCGACAGCAAAATGTTAAATAAGACCAAATCTAGCTCAAAAAGAAAGAAAATACCAGTGAGCTCAGAAGCACCAGAAGACCCTTTAAAACATCTGTGGTGGATGACAGAAAAATCCTTTCCCTGATGAAGAAAAACCTCTTTAAGTTGATCAGATCAAGAACACCCTAAAGGAGATGAGTGTATCTTTATCAAGTTCAAGTAAGTCTCAAGATGTAAACCATTTGTAAGTCACAAAAACAGGAAGACCAGGTTAGAGTTGCCAGAAAACATCTAAAATGCCTTCTGGAACAATATCTTAGACACAGATGAGACAAAGATCAGCTTGTCTCAGAATGATGGGAAGAGAAGAGTATGAAGAAGGGAAGGAGCTGCTCGTGATCCAAAGCATATCAGGCGATCTGTCAAGCATGGTGGAGGTAGTGCCATGGCTGCCAGTGGAACTGATTCCCTTGTGTTTGTTGATGATGTGAGTTCTGACAAAAGCCTATAGGGCTCTATCAGCTGCTTGTGTTCAACCAAATAGTTCAAAACTCTTTGGATGGTGCTTTACAGTGAGAATGGACAGTGACCCGAGAATACTGCAAAAGCAACCCATGACTTTTTTAAGGCAAAAATGTGGAATGTCCTGTGAAAGCCAAGTCAGTCACCTGACCCCAGTCCAGTCGAGCATCCATTTCATTTAAAACTTCAGGTGATGATTGACTGAAACCAAATACTAAAATGGGGGTTTAATTTATGATTATGTTGGGTTGTCCAATCACTTTTGTGCCTCTAAAATGTATGAAAATGGTTGAAATTCTTACACCATTATCCAATTTGGATGCGAATTTCCATTATGATGTGGAAAACAGCTAAAATAATAACGTTGCTGGCTGTATATGGCTTCGGTTCTCACGTGGGAGCTTTGGGTGATTTGGTCACTTGCTTTCTTCTGTCATGCATTTTGTAATCATGCTTTCCTTTTGCGTCTCTGCATCTGTATGTATGTGTGTACACAGGGTCCCCCTGGAATGAAGGTAAGATCACTTCATTTTTGAGCAAAACTGCAAGTGCCAAAACTCTAAAATACATATGACTCATTTTTGCTGCTCTGGTTTGTAGGGAGAAAAAGGAGACCAAGGCTCAAGAGGAGAGAAGGTGTGTGACTTTCTGTTCATACACATATGCTAAATAAGACTTCTTTTTGAAGCAGTTGTAAACGAGAACTGGTTTTTTTTCTGTCTTTTTTTGGTCAGGGCGAGGCCGGTGTATCAGCGAGATCCATTGAAATTAAGGTATGCATGTCCACATTTTCTCATATTTATAATATAAATACATACCAACCTGTGTTTAGTGGTAGTTATGTGGTGAGAAAACAATTCATATGTCTTTTAGGACATTGAAGAATTATTTGAATCATACGGCATCAAGGTAAGCTCTCAGCATCCTCTTAGGTGGTTCTAAAAACCTTTATGAACATTATCGTCACAGAATTTGGTTCTTCAGCACCAGGTTTAAAATGACATGGTGATGAAAGTATTTGCTCCATCAATCTGTGTTTCAGATCCTTAGGCAAAGATTACCCAAGTAAACACAACATGCTGTTTTTAAGTGATGATTTCATCCATTGAAGGAAAACTGTTCCTTCACAGTGTTGTAAAAGACTGTTATCACAAATCAAAGTTATCAAAAATGTTTAATTGCAGTTGTTACTGCCAAGGGAGGCACAACCAGTTATCAGGTTTAGGGAGGAAATGAGCTTTTCATCATTTTAAAGCTGCATTTTGTGTTTACTTGTGTTGTCTTTATCTTAAAAGTAGTTGGATGATCCGTGATGAAACGTGAAAAATGTGAGAAATGAGCAAAAATAGAAGAAATTGGGACACTTTCTTTTTTTCACAGCATATTTCTAACTTACAACTACTGTAAACCTTCCGTCTTCAGCTCTCCCTGCTGAAGGCCTTGATCGATAGGCTTCTCCAAGATGGCATGGAGGAGCTTCTGCATGAAATGGCCACAAAAAAAAGAATCAAAGGGCAGAGGACGGACCCCGGCTTCAACATCATCACTGAATACACTGTAAAGTTGTATTTTAATTGTTGCATTGTTATAAGCTGCTTTACTGTCCAGATGTTTTGCTTGAAGCTGACATTTCACTATTCCCCTTGAGGCCTCCCAGGTTGTGATTTCCACTCTAAGCAGTAACACAATAATGACTCAATGCACGACTGTTACGACAACTGGAGGAGTAATATAACCTCGACTCTTTTCATTCCTAGAGTTCAGCGAACTATGGACTCTCCAGTGACCCGCAGACTGATGAGCTCTTAATTGAAGAAGAGGACGATCTAAATGAGGAGCCGCTGCCTGAGCCCTATCTTGTAAAAAACACAGTTCTTATGAAATTATTTCTTTTGGCTCCTGAATGATTCATTTGAATTATTTGTAATCTAGAGATGCGAACAAAGCACTGATAAAAAAAATATGGTTATATAAATTAAGACTTCTGGATCCAGCAGTGTGAGGGATGCACCTGAGGAATTAGGTCTCGTACAGGAGCACCAGTGTGAAGGTGCAGATAAATGTTCTTCTGTGAATAACACTTATTTGCAAGGTTTTATGAAATGGTGGTGTGGTTATACATATACAATGCTGTGGAAAAAGTCAGAGTCAGTTATTTAATTTCCAGTCATACAGCCATTAAGTTCATTTGTCAGCATCAGGAAAAAAGTGGAAAACATATTTAAGCAATAGAACATGAGAGAGAGTGTGTTATCGCCTTCGACTTGTGCTTGCGACCAAATCACAGCTGTGATGTTATTGGTGATAACACCCTCCTCGAGTGCTCTACTGCTTTAATACAGCAGTTAAATAAATACAGTAAGAAATGAATAAACTGGCCGTGAACGCGGCATTTAATATGTTTTAATGTTCAGCTCCTTCCTCCTAATTATAGCTCCTTAACGAGCAGCTTGTTGCTACGTCAGAGTAACGAGCTCCGCCCACTCGTTGCTCAGCCGGCAGTTCGTTCTCCAGCTCCTTACACTAAATTCCCAAACTGTCGTCTCCACTGAGCAGCTTTTGGTTTTATTGGGTCAGTTTTATGGCTCAGTCTGATTTGGTCCGACTCTGAAGATCAGACTCCACGTCTGGCGAATGGTGTTGGGTTCATTTCTGGCTGATTCCAGGTTGTTCAGCTGTTCTTCTGTCACAGCTGCCGACTGAAAAGCTGCTCAGTGGAGACGACAGTTTGGGAATTTAGTGTCGTCTCGTCTTCAGAGTCTGACCAAATCGGCTGCCGATCAAATGTGATCTTAAAAATATCCCTTTTCTGTTTGTGGCAAAATAAGTAATAAAAACATTCAAGTGTCTTCAGCATCTCCTACAGCTGTCAAACTTGTTGCTTAGCAACGGCATCTTAGCAGAGTGCTATAGTGCTTTAACAGTAAAGTATACAAAAGCTCAGATGCCCCCACAGCTTCCATTCTTTTCAGGAGACTCACTTTCAGTTTCTCTAAGAAATCTGCAGACACACCTCCAAAGCTCAGTCTTAGAAGTTGAGATCTGGACTCTGGGGTGGTCAGTCCATCGTTCAGCTTCTTTGTTTGGTGTGTTCGTCTCCTTTTCTCAGCGAGGTTCTTCTTGATCAGCTACACGTCCTTTCAGACCCACAGCGCTGAGTGGTCTTCTCACAGTGGAAGGATGGACAGAAACACCCGTGGATGTTATCAGATCTGAAGCAGCTTGATGTTCTCCTCTCTCTCAGAGATGAAAGCTTTAAGTGCTGTTTATCTGATGGGGACCATTTTGGTGTCTACCAGGTCTTCCAGGTGGTTGTCAGGAGCCCCATTTTCACTGTAGCTGTTTTTTCCACTTATTTTCCTTTGACTTTCTCTTTCATTATACAAGTGGATTATTTTATATATAATCTCACTGATAATTTATCAAAGAAACTTGTACTTAATGGCTGCTTTGAATGGAAATTAACCCCTTAAAATCTTAGTTGTATTATATACTCAGGCTTATTATTCAGTAACTACAGGGACTTCCGTGCAAATTAGTGTAGCTGTTCTTAGGTTATAGAAGTGTGTAATAAAACTGAGCCCTGGCCCTGTAAGGGATTGAATGAATGAAGAGTGGCCACATGATTGCTTCACTGTTGGTGAAAATGGGCATTTGAATTAAGAAATTAAACGAAAATAGTATTGTCCAGGAAACAGTATGGATTAGATTGGCATTGGATCGAATTACATGACTAATATTCTTATATATTTGTAGGATGCCCTGAATAAAACAGAACAGGACCCCACCGCCTGGAACATCTCCGCCATAGACAGAAAGACAGAGCTGAACAGAACGGTGAGCAGAATGGCAGTGAAGGAGGAAGGAGAGACTGTGGTGGAAAGTCTTGCATCTTCTAACGTCACACAGACCAACACCTCCTCAGAAAGGGTAGGGCTCTCACTTACCTGCTCCACAAACAAGACTTTGAGGTCTAGAGCAGAGCAGGGCACAGACTAAATATTAAAGGTATTTTATTCTTTAAGTAAAGTCTTCTCATGTTACCAAAGCAGCCTCATCTGTGAAGTTTCACTGATGTTTCTTGGGATTCACGCTGACGTTTTTACACCTTAGTTTTAGCGTGAAATGGGACCTTTAATGTTGCTTGAACACTTTTAAAATTATTACACAAAAGCCTAAATGCATCAGATTGTGCCCCACTCTCCCTACTCATTTCAGAGCTTTGTGTTTTTTTTCCATTTTATTATCTGAAATCTTCAGCTGTTGATTCAGCGTGTTTGTGTGTGTAGCAGGCTGGCTCAGTAAAGGCAGAGGTAAGTATGGAGTCAGTGCTCCACAGTCAGGAGGACACGGGGAAGAAGACCTCTGGAGAGAAGAAGAAGGGGCGAGAGAGGGGAAAGGTGCAGTACACCCTCGCTTTGCTCTCAAAATAAACAGTCCCAAAATCAAAGTCTTATCATTCCAGAGGTGGAATTATCCATTAAACAGCAGTTAATATTTCACTGTCATTCAGTTTCTCTCAGCTAAGCAGGCTGTTGTGTTGTAGAACTTAAATAACTGTAGTATCTGCTCTCTCAGGAGAGGGAGGGGCTGAATGCAGTGAATAAAAACATTTTAAATGTCATTAAACGTCTTATAAATGCAACATTAATGCCAGACAGAGGCTTAATAAAAGCTCTATGTGACCCTTTAAAGGTAAGAAAAGTTAAAGCGATTTAACCTGAAGCTTCTTCCTTTGAGAATGTTACATAGTCAGTATTCCCTCCTTTCTAAATTAATAATAATAATGATCAAAGCATTGTTTAACTGAGAGTCATCAGGGGTACAGTTTTAAAGTAAAGGTTTAATATAATATTTAATCATTCTGAAAATGTTTAATGGCTTGACCAATATCCATTTATTACTAGCTGATCTATAGTTACGAAACATAACTGAGAAGTTTTACATTTACTGTAACATATTAACATCCATGTTTTTGCCCTTACATGGTAACACTACAGTTCATTTATGATGCAGTGTGTTATGTGTGGCAGAGACTTGCTTATACAATATAAAACTGAAGCTGAAAGAAATTACCCTGACATTACATGCCTGGGTCCTCTGAGGCAGTACTGTGCATGCTCCGTTTTTGATATATATAATATTTTGTATATTTTGCCTATATTTATCAGTCTATAACCCATTTTAAAGGTTGGCTGAAAATTGAATCAGTATTTTCATATTAAGTGTTACGTGTACTTAAAAGCCATTGTGTGTTAAAATATTTTGTGATGACAACATTAAAGTATGACATTAACTTTGTGATGTGAAACTCTTAACTAGGGAAAAGGGAATAAAGGACGACATAAACGGCAAAGGAAACGAGTGGTAAATGTCCTATTTAAACCTGCACCTAACCTTTCTAAACAAATCTAAACTCATTTAACAATTAAAGCACCTCTGTCTAAACGCCGTTCTAACTATTTCATAAAACATATATAACTAACATCACTGTGCTTGTGTACAACGTGATATCGCTGCTGTCGGAACAAAACCTCGTATCTCAATTTTTGACGTTTTTCAGTTTTTGGCATAATTTGAAAATGCCTTTTGCTCTTTACATTGTCTGCGAATGTCATGATGAATGAACCAAAAGAAACGGCCCAAAATTACTTGGAAAGACGTCTGGTTCCATTGACTTCCATTAAAAGCAAAGTAAGTTTTTTCCTTCTCCTGAAAAGTTACCTTTTTTGAGATATGAGGTTTTGTTCCGACAGCAGCGATACACCTCTATTCATCTATTGAGTTTTCTCACATGGTTTATGGAAAGTTATTGTATAATCTGAACTGCTGTACCTTAATTTTATAGAAAGTAAAATGCTAAAATGTGTCAGGTTGTCTGTGCAGAACTTTAATTGGTGGAAATTATGGAGAAAATTAGGGTAATATTTAGAACATGCACTCTCTACAGAAATTCTATAAACCACTTCAGTAAAATCAATAAAACGGTTTTACATTGAGCACAGTTCTGCTCCACTTGAACTATTTCTGAACCCTTAATTAATAATAGTTTAAATACATTTTTGGAAGTAGATTCCAACTTGTAAACACAAAAAGCCACATTAAATTGGACTGAACTGTTATTTGCTGTTTTTTTCAATACTAAAATATGACAGTAAAAGTTACATTAATTATGTCTGTTTGAAGTAAGAAAAGCGAGGAGATGCTTCTTTTAACTGTTTTTTCAAGCATATTTGAAAGTGTTACCCAGAAACAGCTTAAGGTCAGGAGGTCAGATGGTAACTAGGCCAGGCCTAGCCCAGACTTTTGCATCCAACTGTAGATTAATTCATACTTAAACTGTTAAAACCTGTCAGCACCATCCAATGCTTAAAAAATAATCTTTTTAACATTCATATTCAAGACTCTGATTGTATTCTTTAATGTCTTCTATTGACAGGAAGATCAAGCCTCTGAGGAGGAGGAGATGGAGGAGGACATTTATGATGATGAAGTGTATAACTATGAATATGAGGTTGGAGTTCCTTCATTCATGAATGAATAGTCTTTAAAGTTATGTGCAAGCATGGTGAACTGTGCATCTTCCTTGAAAATTAAATAAATGAAAAGTTAATGAGTGCGTTTACATGCAATCAATAATTCAATCATAATTAGATTTCTGCGGTTATCTGACTGTTCAAATATAGCAGCACGCTCTGATTTCTTAGATTGGGGTAAGGTCTAGAAATCTGATTAAGAAATCTGATAAAGAGGCTGGATGTCTCAGATTTCTCAGTGCTGTGACTCTTACTCTGATTTCTTTCGGATTTTTCAGTCTGAGCATGTGCGAAAAACAGACTGCGGTACTGGAAATAAGCGAACAGCGTCACCGCGAGACGCAGCAAAACACTTTTGGAGTGACCCTGAAACCAATGACATTTGTCAAAAGCAGGGATTTAAATATCCTTTGATGATGTATGCTCTTATTTTCAGGTTTTTTAGAAAAGCTGCTCATGAAGTTTGAGTTTCAAGTTACGTTGACATCACATCTTCTTCTGTTAGCTTACTGGCCGGTTGCAAAGCAGAAATCTTATTACTGTCTGACTCGTGTAGACCTGGAGTTTCCTCATTATCTGATTGCTCAAGGGCGTACAAACGCATTTATTGGGTTACTGACAAAATCAGATTTTCTGAAGTTATCGGATCATTAAGTGCATGTAAACGCCGTCAATGTCACACTGCAAAAAATGAAATAGAAATAGAATAGAAACAGAAATAGAATGGAAATGACAAAAAAACTAATTATCACTTTTATGTCACAGACATCATTTATTTGAATGCTTGTTACAGCTATTGTTATGGTGAAATACTATAAGTCAGAATAGTTGAACTAGTGAAACTGTTAAATTACAAGGCAGTTTTTCTAAACAAATAATTAAATGACTGTAATTTTACAGGTTTTCATCGTCATTGAGAGAATTTTACTATTAATTAACGGGTTTTGTTTTACACTGCTGTTTTTTTTTTACACAGTGAAGGTCAAGAACTCTAAGACATGAACTAAACACCCTACATTCACTTATCCATCTAAGTAGAGACACTGTCACATGCTACAGCCAGTAAAACTGCTCACATCAGCCGCCTGTTAACTGAGTTAACATTAGAATTGAGTATTAACTTACTGGCTAAAGAACAAGAAAAAAACTAAATCAAGAAATCATTCATTGAGAGTAATTTGGTCACCGTGTTGTTTTTATTTTTATTTTTTATTATCTATTATTTATTTTTTATTATTATCATTGTATATTGACCATACAATGTTTAAGCACTGTAAAAATCTTATAGAGGTTTGCTTTGTATTATCTCAGGATAAGCTGGATGCAGAGGAAACTGAAAATTCCCAAGATGAGGAGAAAGACAGGGTGAGTGGTTGTTACCAACACCCAATTACACATCAGCAGTTCTGCAGTGCCATACGTTGTTGCCCTACAGTAATTTTGTCAATTGGTGACTATTTTTTTTAACTAAAGTGGACTTAATTATGGCTGATACCATTTGACTTTTTTCCAGATCCAAACAACAACAGAACGCTCTCTGCTGTCTCCACAAATCAAAGTGAGTTTTCTCCATATCTTATAGAAAACAGCTGTTTTGTTTGTATATATTTATATGTAGCATTGGGCTGTGGAGCAGTGGAACTGTGTTCTCTGGAGTGATGAAGCTCCATCCAATACGTTTGGCATGAGATGTAGTGGTCCAGAACGGACCATCCAACCTGACCTCACTGATGCTTTTGTGGCTGAATACAATCAAATCCTGACAGCAGTGTTCCACCATTTAGTGTAAAGCCTTCCCAGAGGAGTAGAGGCTGTTACTGCCACAAAGGGGGACAAATGCCCTGTAAATGCACTTGATTTCAGAAGAAACACAGAAAGAGAAGGTGTCTATAAACTTTTGGACACATAGTGTCTTGTACATGTCTGGTAGGTGCACCTGCTGATTAAATGACCAGTGAATGTTAATATAAAGTAGCTGGCAACCCTGTGTAGAGATTATTTGAAGGTGTTTTTTTTTTTTTTCAAAACACACTACACACTTATATACACTACAAAGACAAGATATTTAATGTTCAAACAGATAAACTTTATTGTTTTTTGCAAATATTCACTCATTTTGAATTTGATGCCTGCAACATGTTCCAAATAAGTTGGGACAGGGGCGTGTTTACCACTGTGTTACATCACCTTTGCTTTTAACAACACTCAGTAAGCGTTTGGGAACTGAGGACACTGATTGTTGGAGCTTTATAGGTGGAATTCTTTCCCATTCTTGCTTGATGTACAGCTTCAGTTGCTCAGCAGTCCGGGGGCTCCGCTGTCGTATTTTGCGCTTTATAATGTGCCACACATTTTCAGTGGGAGACGGGTCTGGACTGCAGGCAGGCCAGTCTAGTACCCGCACTCTTTTACTACGAAGCCACGCTGTTGTAACACGTACAGAATGTGACGAACTGTGTTCACTGACAGTGGTTTTCCGAAGCGTTCCCATGTGGGAATATCCGTTACAGAATGATGTGGGTTTTTAATGCAGCGCCGCCTGAGGGATCGAAGGTCACGGGCATTCAGTGCTGGTTTTCTGCCTCGCCGCTTACTTGCAGAGATTTCTCCAGATTCTCTGAATCTTTTGATGATATTATGGACTGTAGATGATGAAATCCCTAAATTCCTTGCAGTTGCACGTTGAGAAACGTTGTTCTTAAACTTTTGGACTATTTGCTCACGCAGTTGTTCACAAAGTGGTGAACCTCGCCCGTCCTTGCTTGTGAACGACTGAGCCTTTCAGGGATGCTCCCTTTATACCCAATCATGACACTCACCTGTTTCCAGTTAACCTGTTCACCTGTGGAAAGTTCCAAACAGGTGTTTTTTGAGCATTCCTCAACTTTCCCAGTCTTTTGTTGCCCCTGTCCCAACTTCTTTGGAACGTGTTGCAGGCATCAAATTCAAAATGAGTGAATATTTGCAAAAAACAACAAAGTTTATCCGTTTGAACATTAAATATCTTGTCTTTGTAGTGTATTCAGTTGAATGTAGGTTGAAAAGGATTTGCAAATCATCATATTCTGTTTTTATTTATTTATTTAACGGTCACTACTGTAACAGTCACTACCGAAACATCTGGAAAAGTTTCAGTGTCTTACGATTGTTTTGGTAGTGACAAAATGGAATGTTAAATCATTAATATTAATAAAATAAACATAATTAAGGCCTTAAAAAGTCTCAAATGTGTTTTCAACTCTGACTTTGACCCAGTTCAGTGGATTTCTCCATATACAGCATGCTTTTTATATTTATCACATGATGTGAGTCGTTACATTAAAACTAGCACATTCTCTTTCTCCTGCTTCAACAGTACACAACAGCAGCTCCCCCTCATACACAGGAAATCACGGTAGGATTTTACTCTGTATTACTGTTATTATTAATAGGGGAAAATTTATTTGACTGAGGAAAAAGTATAAATCAACGACAATCCCAGAATACAAATACAGGAGGACACTCTGTCTGGTGGTAATATATCAGAATCAGAGCATTTATTCACTCAGCGTCTTCTGATTTTGGCATATTCAGAAATATTACGTTGAGGTTATTTCTGATGTTTGTTTAGCAGCAGTGATTGTCGAGTGTCTATTTGACCCTATGAAACATTGCTGTGTGCTGGTTTGTTGTTATGTTGCTCACTAATTTAACACTTAAATTTAATTCACAAAAAAAAATCTCAACAGTAATCTGTGCTCAATATGAAATGATTCTCAGGGGGTCTACAGAAGCACAGAGGGTCCCTTATCCACACCCACACCAGGGGTCACAGAGCAGGTACTGCTACTACCTCCCTGATTTCTTCATGAATATTGGTGACTTTGTGTTACTGATGTGTCTGATTGTGTATCTCTAAAGTACAGTGAGACCACATCACCCTCAACTCTCAATACAACACAGGCCCAGGAAGAGGTAAGAAAACAGCTCACATCCCTCTCTCTCTCTCTCTCTCTCTCTCTCTCTCCCCCTCATCCCCTCTCTCTCCCTCTTTCTCTCTCTCTCTCTCTCTCTCTCTCTCTCTCCCTCATCCCCTCTCTCTCCCTCTTTCTCTCTCTCTCTCTCTCTCTCTCTCTCTCTCTCTCCCTCATCCCCTCTCTCTCCCTCTTTCTCTCTCTCTCTCTCTCTCTCTCTCTCTCTCTCTCTCTCTCTCTCTCTCTCTCCCTCATCCCCTCTCTCTCCCTCTTTCTCTCTCTCTCTCTCTCTCTCTCTCTCTCTCTCTCTCCCTCATCCCCTCTCTCTCTGTCTCTCTCTCTCTCTCTCTCTCTCTCTCTCTCTCTCTCTCCCCTCTATCTCTCTCTCTCTCCGCCTCTCTCTCTCTCCCTCATCCCCTCTCTCTCTCTCTCTCTCTCTCTCTCTCTGCCTCTCTCTCTCTCTCCCTCATCCCCTCTCTCTCCCTCTCTCTCTCTCTCTCTCTGCCTCTCTCTCTCTCTCCCTCATCCCCTCTCTCTCCCTCTCTCTCTCTCTCTCTCTCTCTCTCTCTCTCTCCCCCCCCCCCCCCTCTCTCTCTCTCTGCCTCTCTCTCTCTCTCCCTCATCCCCTCTATCTCTCTCTTTCTCCGCCTCTCTCTCTCTCCCTCATCCCCCCCCCCTCTCTCTCTCTCTCTCTCTCTCTCTCTGCCTCTCTCTCTCTCTCCCTCATCCCCTCTCTCTCTCTCTCTCTCTCTCTCTCTCTGCCTCTCTCTCTCTCTCCCTCATCCCCTCTCTCTCTCTCTCTCTCTCTCTCTCTCTCTCTCTCTCTCTCTCTCTCTCTCTCCCTCACCCCCCCCTCTCTCTCTCTCTGCCTCTCTCTCTCTCTCCCTCATCCCCTCTATCTCTCTCTTTCTCCGCCTCTCTCTCTCTCCCTCATCCCCCCCCCCTCTCTCTCTCTCTCTCTCTCTCTCTCTGCCTCTCTCTCTCTCTCCCTCATCCCCTCTATCTCTCTCTTTCTCCGCCTCTCTCTCTCTCCCTCATCCCCCCCCCCCTCTCTCTCTCTCTCTCTCTCTCTCTCTCTCTCCCTCACCCCCCCCCTCTCTCTCTCTCTCCCTCTCTCTCTCTCTCTCCCTCATCCCCTCTCTCTCTCTCTCTCCCTCATTCCCTCTCTCTCTCTCTCTGCCTCTCTCTCTCTCCCTCATCCTCTCTCTCTCTCTCTCTCTCTCTCCCCCATCCCTTCTCTCTCTCTCCCTCATTCCCTCTCTCTCTCTCTCTCTCTGCCTCTCTCTCTCTCTCCCTCATCCCTTCTCTCTCCCCTCTCTCTTTCTCTCTCTCTTCCCCCTCTATCTCTCTCTCCCTCTCTCTCTGTCCTCTCTCTCTCCCTGTCCCTCTCTCCTCTCCCCCCTCTCTCTCCCCCCTCTCTCCCTCTCCCCTCACCTCTCTCTCTCTCTCTCTCTCTCTCTCTCTCCCTCATCCCCTCTCTCTCTCTCTCTCTCTCTCTCCCCCTCTATCTCTCTCTCCCTCTCTCTCTCTGTCCTCTCTCTCCCTGTCGCTCTCTCCTCTCCCCCTTCTCTCTCCCCCTCTCTCTCCCTCTCCCCTCACCTCTCTCTCTCTCTCTCTCCCTGTCCCTCTCTCTCTCTCTCCCCCTCCTCTCTCTCCCTGTCCCTCTCTCCTCTCTCCTCTCTCTCTCTCTCTCTCCCTCTCCCTGTCCCTCTCTCCTCTCCCCCTTCTCTCTCCCTGTCCCTCTCTCACTCTCCCTGTCTCTCTCTCTCCCCCCCCCTTTATTTATCTTTCTTTCTCTCTCTATCTCCCCCTCTAACAATCTCGCTCTCTCTTTCTCCCCCCCCCCCCCCCCCCCCATCTCCCTCCCCTCATACAGAATGTTTACATTTTTGGGCCCATAACTTTAAATAAAGGACACAGTTCACACATCTGGCTTTACAAATAAACAGCAATAAATATTAGCAACAGAAATGTGGTTTTAAGTGAAGGCTGGAAGGACAGCGAGGCGAAACATCAAATTCACATAATTTTCCGCTTATTTCTTGACTGTCAGTAGTCACCAAATAAAGTCATCTTGTCTTTAAATATATATGTATATATACATTCATTATTAATAATAATGATTATTATTGGAGTTATTTTATGCATTGCAATGTGCGAATAAAGACTTTTTATACTTCTTCAAGGAAGAAATGCCTGGGATTTGTTAATGCTTCCAAAATCCCCAAGTAAAGTACCAACTCCTGAGTACCATGGCAGTTAAACTTAATTACAATTAAATACCAAACCAGTTTTAGTACTCACTGAGTAAGTGTAAGGTACAAACTCCAAAGTGCTGCAGTGTTGAGTAAATTGATGATGAGTAAATTGAGTTAATAGCTAGAACTTCAGACAACAGGTGTTGTGCCGAATTCCTTTAAGACTGATAACAGAACAGACTGAGCTCTGCTCTGATTAGCTGCCCTGCCCTGCTAGAAATAAAGGTTCTGTGCAAGTACATGTTTCATTTATCAAGGTACAAACAGTGTAAATGTTCCGTCAAAGGTTCTACAGTGGTTCTAAGGTCTGATTGTGAAGCTTAAATCAGTTCCTCCAGGTGAAAAGTTGGTATTTGTACCTTTTCATAACTGAATGATTTAAAACAGAGCAGTAGAATAAAAGCTTGGAGGCGAGGCGAGGCGGGGTGTGTGGAGTCAGTACAGCTTATTTATTATGGTTCAGTTATGTTCTCCGACTAAAGGCACTGAGATGAACCCTTGAGTGTCCCACCCCAGTATTGTTATTTCTGAGAGTGTTGCACCTCATTATATGCAGCAGTTCAGACTGAAACACTGCTTATAACTTCAGTGTGAGAGGGCGGAGCTAAAGTGCTGTAGGTAGCTGGGTTTCTGTGTATGGACTGTATGGTCTGTGGAGTGAACAGTGTGTTTTTGTCGTTATTTGGGCCCTTTAAGGATGTAGACTTTCTGTGAACTGCATTTGTTCAAGCGAAACGCATGGATTTGTCATTAACACGCTCCGTGTCCTGCATGAGACCTTGGCATGTGGCATGAACCGATTAAAACGCTAAACATCATCACCTGTAAGGCTCACTCTTGTTTGCTGAACTCATCCTGACTCATTGTGTTTGACAAATTGAATCGTTTTAGCACGTATTTCTGCCTGCTTTATTGCTGAAAACAGCGTCTTGCTAAAACGCTGAACCTTCACTAACCCTTCTGTGAATTTCACCAGTGTCAACATTAACAGAGTATATCAAAAAGATGGATAAAATGGGTAATTAAACCAAACACAGCCAAATTTCCACAACATGCATTGAAACCTAAAAGCAGAGATAATATAAGGCATTTTAAATGATCGTTGAACTGGAACACTTGGTGGAAAGAAAGTTCCCAGCATGCGCTTCACCCAGTATTCGTATGTTAATTTCCTCACGTAGCTATGACACGCAGCGTTAACGGTAAATATCAGCTGCTCTAGCTCTCTTTAATACACTCTCTTTCTGAATTCTTAACACAGGCGTTGGTCTAGACTCAGTTAGAGGGACACTCAAGCTCTGGCAACGCATGTGCCCTTCCTGAGAGGGGCCTGTAGAAACTGTGAAGTGTTAAAGCTGGGGAGGATCTGACTGACCAGCATTACTTGGGGAGGGACTCCTTTTCCATCGCACAATGACGATGTCTCGGGCCACATTCATCGTGCCCAGGGGCGCCTGATAAGAGTGCAGAGTTTCTGACACTTTACCACTAGCGTTTCACGTGATATGCTGCAGGTTTATTTATTTGCTGTGCCACATGCTCATGAGTGCTCATGCATTAATTCAAGTCATGTCAAACGTATTCATTCATGATTATGACTGCATATATTTTTTTCACCACTGCTTTATTTATTGAAAGGATGTTTTTACTTTGTTTTCTGTGTTATATTATATATATAGTTACAGTAAAAGTAATGAAAGCACATGTATTCTTTCCCATGGACGGTATTCTGTTCCCATGTTTTCACTGGTGAAATTCAATGATATGGTTACTTTTCTCTTTTGTGTTTAATCCTCTGTGGTGCATGTGTGTCAGTAAATTTGCTCAAGTGCAACACTAAACTAGTGTCTGTGTGGTTTTTTCCCCTGTCGTTTGTGCTTCTAATCACCTTCTAAACTTAATATGTTTAACAGTTTAAGACTAACAATGAAGACCTTGCAAATAATCTACAGCGCTGAAATTTGCAACAGACAAATCGTTGTTGTGGGAACAAAACCTCACGTCTCTATTTTGGTTGTTTAGCAGTTTTGATCATAGTCTGAAAAGGCTGGTTGCCCTTTACATTGTGTGTTAATTCCACGATGAAAGGACCAAAAGAAATGACCCAAATTTACTTGGAAAGACGTCTGGTTCCATTGACTTACATTAAAAGTAAAGTAAGTTATTTCCTCCTTCTCATTTTGGAGATTTTGAGGTTTTGTTCCAACAGCAGTGAAATGCATATAGAGAGGCAACACAATCCAGTTAAAGTGATACTCGGCATAATTCCCGTCTGCCCCCTTTGTGGCCTTTGATCCTTCACCACAGACAGTAACTTGCTTCTATTATTACAGTAACATCCTTTTATAATCACTGTATTGAGAATCAGTGTGTTTTCTCTTCTGTTACTAAGCACAGAACAACATATTGACATTGTGGTAACACGTTACTTGAAGGCTGTCTACATAACACATTCATACCATCTTACATAAGCACTTCATAACATGCACTTCATGACTGTTTAAACCAACATTCATAAAGCACACATGATTAATTTGATATTAATATGGACTACTATGTGATTTTACTAAGAGACATTTTTCAAATGTCACCCAGCGAGGAGGGCCTGGGTTCGATTCCCCGGCCAGGCGACCTCCTCTGTGTGGAGTTTGCATGTTCTCCCCGTGTCTGCGTGGGTTTCCTCCGGGTTCTCCGGTTTCCTCCTACAGTCCAAAGACATGCAGTCAGGCCAATTGGACATGCTGAATTACCCCTGGGTGTGAGTGACTGTCTGTGTCTGTCTGTCTGCCCTGTGATGGACTGGCGACCTGTCCAGGGTGTATCCTGCCTTCCGCCCGATGACTCCTGGGGATAGGCTCCAGCACCCCCCCGCGACCCTGAAGGAGAAGCGGCTTAGAAAATGGATGGATGGACATTTTTCAAAATAAAAGTTCTCATTTTTTATTTTTGAATTTTTTTTTCCAGTAAAACGCCTCATTTCTGGACAGCCAAAAAAGGAGCCTCAATTCAGCTCTTTGGTCTTTGAGCACTATGGCACACCACCACACTGAGATTCAGTTAAATGATTGTTCCTGAGCATGTTTATGAGGAATTATGAGTGTTGCAAAGCAATGAATGCTTAAGAAAACAGATAATCGAATAGTGTAGGTGAAAAGTGCGAGGTCATTTTCATTTAGGATCTCCAAAAATCAGGCATTCTACTCAAAATCATACATTAAAAAAATAGGATTTTCTTTTTTAATTTGAAAAATGTCTTTTAGTAAAATGATATAGTAGTCCAAATTCATATCAGTATGCTTGATGAGGGTTGATTTAAACATTCATTAACTTGTTATGAAGTGTTTATGTAAGATGTTATGAACGTGTAATGAAGAATGGCTTCACACTGCAAGCTGTAGGAGTGCATCCCTTGTAGAGAGGAGTCCATGTACATCCCAGAAAGCATAAACAAGAACCCCCCGAGTAAAAATAATCCAAATGCCCCTTTAAGCACTATAAAAAGCTGCCGTTCGGTGTGGACGGACGAAGGCCTGAGTAGACCACCATGCTCTCAGTGGGCCAATGATGACACTTTTCAATAGAAAACCTGTGAACAAACATTGCAGTGAATGATAAGAAAGAAATATAAAATGTTTTTTTAAACAGAACACAGTGTGAACACAAGACCCACCACAACAATAATTCCGTGGCTCAACATAGAACCTCTTTGAAAAGGGTTCTACATAGCACCAAAAAGGGATCTGCTATTATCACAAGCTTGTATTGTATGAATAACAGAACCTTTTTTTATATAGAACCATCCACAGCATATTCACTAAGGTTCTACACAGAACCATATGCAACACATTCTCCATCAATCTAAAGAACCCTTTCAATATGCAAAGAAAGCATGTTCTATATATTCTATAGTACCATTGAAGAATCATGTTTTTAAGTGTGTATAGTACACTCTTAAAAATGATTGTTCTTTAATGGTCCTTGAGTGTACAATATGGTTCCATATAGAACCATGAACATGCAAAGAACCCTTTGCACAATTAAAGGGTTTTTTTGTGTCATGAAAGGGTTCTTCAGACTGAGGGAGAACATGCTGGGGAGGGTTCTATATAGAAAGGGTTGTTCTGTTGTTTCGATGTCAAACTTGTAATAACAGCAGAACCCTTTTAAAGCGCCCCAGATAGAACCATCAGTAGCACATTCTCCATCAATCTGAGGAACCCTTTCAGCTGGGTTCTATCTGTGAGTATGGACTCTTTCTGACTGTCTCGTTAAGCAAAGAATAATAAAAGAAGGTTCTTGCTGCTGAAACACACAAAACATAAGAAACACTGCTACAGATGTTTTAATACCAAGTTAGAAAGTGCTGGAGGATCTTTTCACATATCGGATGACGCTAGTTTGTGTCTTTGTTTGGGTGTTGGCAGGGTGTCATGTCCAGCTCTGGTGCACTTGGAGTGATGCCTAAAGTGAAGAGGAGTGTCTCCACGCTTGAATATGTGGTAATATAGCCTGTACATATACCACCTCCTGTCATTTGGAGTTCTCTGTTTTCCCTTTAAATTGCTATAAAGAAAGAGCGGAATTACAAACCCCGGCGTTGTCGTCTGTAGGCCTACATGCCTGGAGCTCCGGGAGGACAAAACCGTTACGAGCAAGGGCGAAAGGTGAAGGAAATCTTTCGATTCTCTGTCTTACACTTTTACTGATCCTCTGCGATGAGCTGTAGCGGTTGATGTGAAACGAAACATGGAATGGCGTGTGTTTAACCCCTTTCCTGCTGGATGTTTCTCTGTGCAGTCTCGGTCTGGTGCGAAGAAGAAGAAGAAGTTAAATGTAAGGGCGGCTCTGATCGCTTTGACCTAATAAATGAATACATATATAAGGATTTCTGGCACAAATGTCTGACCCACTTTACAGTAAGACTGTCTATATAAAGGGTTCATGGTATTTAACCCTTGTGTGGTGTTGAGGTTTTCTGTGAAGAACATATAAAATAACCCATTTTCAGGGTCTTCCCTCTGTTCACCCCCCACACATTTATATTACACATGTGGTGTTGGGCTGAACCCACGGGGAGTAAAAGTGTGGAGGTGCTGTGTCCTTCACTCTGTTCTCCTCCTACATGGCCTGCTGTTAGTGTGTGTGTGTGTGTGAGGGTGGATAGGCTGCTGACTGGCTACAGCTGCTACAGGAGACCCCTATGCTAGACACTTGTGATATTTTAAACTTTAAACTTGTTGTGGCCGTATTGACTAATAAAAACAATAACGTGGTGGGTCCACCAGACCACCGAGTAGCAAACACATCAACACCACACAAGGGTCAATTACACCTTAAAAATCTGATTAATGTGAATATCTGATGTTTGCATGATGGGTTATTGGCCTTTTCATTGGCTGTTTCACAAAGTTGAGATGTGTGCAACTGTTGCAGCTGGATTTCAAATGAGTTGCAGGGCTCTTTATATATGCAACTTAAGAGCAACTTAGTTTCATGTAGGTTTCAAGCAGCTAAAGTTGCGTGAAAGTTTCACCATGTGAAGCCGGCCTTGGGGTAGTCTTATTGTGAAGTAGTCCCTCATTACTTTTACTTCTTTCACTGTTGTAGAAAAACAAGCAAGAAAACAAGGACCCTGAACCCGAGCCTGAGATATACAGGGGCCGAGAGAGGGAGAGGGAGGAAGAGAGGGAGACAGAAACAGATTTGGAGAAAGGAGTTGAAAGAGAAGAGGAGCGGCTGAGAGAAAGAGAAAGAGAGGAGCCGGAGTGGGACACACCAGAGGAAGAGGAACGAGGGACAGGGTCTGAGCCTGCACGGGAGTACGGCTCAGGGGACGGAGATGAAGAGAGGAGCAGCGAGTACGAGGACAACGAGAGGGTCTGGGAGGAGGAGAGAGATAGAGACAGAGAGGAGATGGAGAGAGAGAGGATGGAGCTGGAATGGGAGAGAGAGGAGGAGGTGGAGAGGCAAGAGGTTGCGGCGAGACAACGAGAGAGGGAAAAAGAGATGGAGCGAGAGGAGAGAGAGCGGATAGAGTGGGAGATGATGGAGAGAAGGAGGATAGGAGAGGTAGACAGAGAGGAGGACATGAGGACCCACATCTCTCAGTATGAGTTTCTAAAGGTAGGATGTGGTTAATATCATCCCAGCCCTGTCAAATGACTGAGGTTCTAAAATACAGTTAACTGGCCATTTAAAGGGGAATGCCACCGATTTTTCAAAATTTCCACATAATTAATCGTTGAGATGTAAAGTCACCATAATGGTTTGATAAAGCAATAAGCCACAAGAGGCTGTGTGTTACTGCAATTTCATCATGGGAAAAGGGTATTCTAGGCACAATGTTAAGCGAAGTGCCTAAAACTCCCTTCCCTGTGATAAAATCACTGTAATGCACAGCCTCCAGTGGCTTATTGCTTTTATAAAACGGCAGCCAACACAAAATAAGATAAAATACAGACTTTTTCAGAAAGTAATTTAAGTTATTATTCATAATAATCAACATAAACAAGTATTCAGCCAAGAAATGTACTTCCTTCAGCGTATGGTATTGTTGCCACGCAACCATGGACCCCTGAATGAGGAGAAGAACGTCTGGTCGCCCATCGCTGTACGCTGTTGTCATTTCATGAACTTTTGAACTTGTTGTCATATAACAATGAACATATGATAACACAGCACTGTTTAATGCAAAAACCTTTGCTTTATAAGCATTTTTTGGTCACCAAATTATCACTGAGGTGTATTTAGCACCAATCCAGCGGTGCCCCTCTTCTCATGCTGGGGCTGAATCTCAAACGGCTGAATCCCTGCTCCCTACATAGTGCACTATGTAGGAATTTATACTGGATCCTGCAGCCCAACAGTGAGTAATATAGCTAAGAAATATTTGGGACTCAGCCACATCCATCTCAATAAATGATGCACTCTGGCTGTAGACGCTAGAAGTTCTAAGCTTTCATAGCACACTAGATGGGATTCAGCTTGGGTTTGACACGACTTTGACTGAAACGCGGACATTTGAAGCGTGTAAGTCATTCAAGTGACATTAATTAGTGTTTTAGAACCCATTTCACTGATTTCTCTCCTAGCTTCACGCAGGTGTTTAGTTCTGCTTCAGGATGGGGGAGTCGGACTGAGAGTGCTCGTTAGAATAGTTTCTAGTTTCTAGTTTTTTTTTCCATTTAAACTTTGCTAGGTGTTTAACATAACATTCAAATTTAAAAACATACCAATATTTTTTATATTTTATCCTGTGTTTTCCGGGACTGTAAATCTTTTTTTTTTGGTCAAATCTGTTGAAAATGTTTGTGTGGAATGTCTTTTCGCATGTCAGCTTATTAAAACCTGTTTTCTTTTAAAGGGTCCTCCCGGTGAGAATGGTCTACCAGGGCCTAAGGTGATTCCTTTTACACAACTACTCCACTCAAATTCATAGCTGGATTCTCAATTGTAATCCGTTATGTAATTTTGGCTTCAATCCCACCCACACCTATTGACATCATCCACCCACATTCCCAAGGTTGGGAAATTATTACTGTCAATCAAGCAAGTTGAGTGGAACAGCAACCTCACTCCGCTTGCTTTGATGTCGTCAGAGTTCTATTTCTGTTTTATCATGACTGAAAGAATTGAATATGAATATTGATATGTCTCTAGCCCTGTAGGTTTTCCATTGCTGTTGAGAAATAACACTTTCAAACAACTTTTAGAGGAGAAAACAACTCATAATAACGTCCATCACTGTAATAATGCTGCTTTCTGTGTTCATACAGGGGGAGATTGGAGAGAAGGGACAAAAGGTAATTTCATTTTGGACTGGATGACCAGTGGCAGATCTACAAAATGTTACCAGGGGTGGCAGGGAGTTTCAGCTTGGTGGCACTGTGAATGTGTGAGCGGGGAGGGGGGTGGGGGGTGGGGGGGGGGCGGGGTTGTAAAGAGGCTGGACATTAGTTCCACAGATCGCCAATAGTGAAACCATTATTCCCTTATTTTGTTCCTGAATGTGACAGGTGGGGGGGTATTGGAGACAGGTTGGACAGTTGTTTCACTGACCGCAAACAGCTCTAATCTTAAACACAACAAAGTGAAAGCCAATGACCTGGCAGACACTTTAGGTTGGGAACTGGCCACCCTTTTCACAAGAAACAGAAGTGTGTAAACACTGAGTAGAGCAAGTTCTGCCATCGCCTTATGGACAGTTACTGACCTCAGAAATGCAGGCGTTCGTGTCATTCAGCTCACCTCAGAAAGGTGTGTCACTTTATATTTGTTATAGTTGCCAAGATTGAAATTTGAAGATGAGTCCAGAACAGTTGGAAAATCCACGCAACAATGCGGGAGTCCAAACTAAATGAAGGACATGAATGAGTTGTGGAAATATTCCTTCACAGCTATCAGAGCACAGTAACATCTGCTGACGCCTACAGAGGTGAAAATTACTCCTACCAAAATGTTAGATCAGCCGTGTTAGCTGGAGATGTTGAAGCAGCTTGCTAACAATAAACTAGTAACTAAACTAAAAGGTAAACACACATACATGCCAGCAGGGGGCGCGTCGTGTTGTCAGGGTCTGTAGCGCCTCTGTAGACATTGTACACAAACAATGAACGAACATCTCAAGTTTCAGGCTTATTTGTCATTTGCACTTCAGGACGTTTATGCATTGAAATGCTTGTGGTGAGGCTCAGATAATCACTCTACAGAGAGTAAATAAGTAAAAATATAAAAAACTAATTGAAATATATTAAATTTACACAAAATATGGAGAAATATACATTTTAAAGTGGCTTAAGTGACTCAGTGTTATTGTTCTTTAAAGTGGCTTAGTGTTAAGGTGTTACTGTCCATAGCAGAGATGATATGATATAATAACAACACTGACAGAGTGGCTGAGTGAAGTGGTAACTGGGGACGGACCCACAGCTTCACAGCTTGTTCAGAAGCCTGACAGCCTGTGGGTAGAAGCTGTTCATTAGCCGGGTTGTTCCAGCCTGGATGCTGTGGAATCTCCTGCCTGATGGCAGGATGGTAAACAGGCCGTGTGACGCTGTCTGGCTGGATCTGTTTGATCTTCCTGAGGCAGCGGGACTGGTAGACGTCCTGTAAGGCTGGTAGTTTGTTGCCCATTCTGGCTTCTGCCGTCCTCACCACTCCTCTAAGGGCCTTGCGGTCACAGGCGGTGCAGCTGCTGTCCCAGACAGTGATGCTGCCGGTGAAGATGCTCTCTATGGTGCATCTGTAGAAGTTGGTGAGGTCCTGACGGGCAGATCTCACAATAGCGTTGGTGTGGTGGGTCCAGGTAAGGTCATCAGTGAGGTATACGCTGAGAAACTTCACACGGCTGACTCTCCACTTCGGTCACCCCTCTGCCGCTTCCTGTAGTCCACTATCATCTCCTTTGTTTTGCTGAGGTTGAGACTCCACTCTGACAGAGCGCTGACCTCGTCTCTGTAGGCTGCTTCATCTCCATCAGTGATGAGACCTAGGATGGTAGTCTCATCAGCAAACTTGAAGATGATTTTAGAAGTGTGATTGGCTACACAGTCATGTTCACACAGTCATCTGCTCCCCGCCGAGCACTCGCTCTCTCAGATCCTGACAGCTGTTGAGGGAGAAACTGAAAACCGTTCCTCTGAAAACGGCTGTAGTAGCAACTTTAAGTGCAAACTGCATGTTCACGTTAGTCAGCAGTGACAGTTTAATTCCTCTGTTAATTGCACAAACTCGTTTTCCTTTGCTCAACATCATCTAACGAGCCACTGAAACTGAGATAAGGCTGATTTGCTTCAAACTCGAGCTCTTGAATAAGCTGTACATGCTCATCACCGTAGCTATTGTTATTGCTGTAGCAGAAGCAGCGTTACCCTGCAAAAGAGCCTATTATCTCACATGTGTGTAACAGAAATCTAGCACCTTTTGAGGCTACTTTTGTTGATGTTTGATTGAGGAATTGGTGTGTGTTGTTCAGGGGGAGCCTGGTATTGGGCACCGTGGACCTGTTGGTCAAGCTGGTCCACCTGGACAAAAGGTAAACCTTCTCCTCAGTGATTGATAGAAGCTAATTCAGGAGATACTGATAGAATTGATTTTATATCTCCTTCTACTATGCTGTTACTTTAGGGTGAGCCTGGAGAACCAGGACCACCTGGAGCGCAGGGCATTCAGGGTATCCGTGGCAACCCAGGAATCCCAAGCATGGCAGGTCAAAAAGGTCAGCCGGGAGAGCCTGGAGAACCAGGTAGAGAGGTGAGCACCATTCCTTTTCATAGTTAAACAGATGCTTATATCAGCCTTGGTTGATTTGGGCATTCTGTATTGACATTTATTTGTTTGTTTCTGTATAGGGCGACAGAGGAAAACGAGGGAAAAATGGGTCACCTGGCCCTCCAGGAGCCGATGGACCTCCAGGAAAAGAGGTGGAGTCAAACGTTTATTGCAGCATGAGAAAATAATTAATTGAATGAGGGTTATTATTTATTTAGCCCCCATGAACCAGAAATATAATCGGCTTCAGAAAATGTGTGTGTGGGTGTGTGGGACAAAAGTATTAGGACTCCCCTTCTAATTATTGAGTTCAGGTGTTTCAGCCAAACCCATTGCTAACAGGTGGGTAAAATTAAACACATAGCCTTACATTTGTGGGTGCTACTGAAAGAAAGCTGCGCCTGGAGCAGTGGAAACGTGTTCTGTGGAGTGACAAATCACACTTCTATATCTGTCAGTCTGATGGACGAGTCTGGGTTTGGGGAATGCCAGGAGATCATTACCTGTCTGACTGCATAAACTGTAAAGTTTGGCAGAGGAAGGATGATGCTATATGGTTGTTTTTCAGGGGTTGGTCTAGAACCCTTAGTTCCAGTGAAGGGAAATCTTAATGCTTCAGCACCAAGACATTTTGGACAGTTCTATGCTTCCAACTTTGTGTGAACAGTTTGAGGAAGAACCTTTTCTGTTCCTGCACGACTGAGACCCAGCGCACAAAGCAATGTCCGTAAAGGCCTGGCTGGGTGAGTTTGTTGTGGTAGAACTTGACTGGCCCTCACAGAGCCCTGACCTCAACCCCAGCCAACACCTTTGGGATGAACTAGAACAGAGATTGTGAGCCAGGCCCTCTCGTCCAACATCAGTGCCTGACCTCACAAATGCTCTTCTAAACAAATTCCCACAGACACTCTCCAAAATCTTGTAGAAAGCTTCCCAGAAGCGTGGAAGCTGTTAGAGCTGCAAAGGGGGACGAACTCCACATTAATGTAAGGTTTGATTACTTCAGAAAATCATCAACCAGCTTCTAAGACTGAACTTTGGACATTCATTGAGGAACTGATAATAAATCTCTCAAAGAGAATGGAAGCTGTAATCCAACCTATGCTGAAATATTTCATATTATATTCAATTATTGAAGCTTCTGTATAATTTTCTTATATTCTGTGTTGAAAATGAAATAACAGGTACTTTAGGGCTGTTATTACACCAACAAGTAGGTGGTCTCTGACTCTTTGAGAGTATGGTATAAATCTATTTTTATTTTATTTTATTTTTTATACAGGGACCACCAGGTTTACCGGGAGTGAAGGGTGATAAGGTAAGTGTTTTGTCTCAGAAATCTCTAGTGATGCGGTCAGGTGTTGTTGCATTGAAAATGAAAGGTCATGTCTTGAAAAAAAACCTGCCATCTGTTATCTCCAGGGTGACAGCATCCCAGGAGAGCCTGGAGATAGAGGCGTAGCTGGGCTTCCAGGCCGCAGGGTAGTGCAGCAATGCATATTCATGTGGATAATACTGTAATGCTGTGCTAGAACGTAGTAACAAAAAGTAGTTTTAGGATTCTGTGTGGTTTAGCAGCTACACCTCAATTTCACTAAATGCTTTCTAACCATAATATTGTTAAGATTATCCTTTTTTCTTTGAATTTCATATAATTGCAGGGTGCCAAGGGCACTGTGGGTACGAGAGGGCCACCAGGACTGATGGTAAGTGACATTTGGACAAATGAAGCTACAATGCACTTAAAAGCAGAAAAAATTACTTTTAATTTGAACTGATTTGGTGAATTTGAATGATGAGATTCTGTTCATTTAGTGTAATAAATTTACATTAGTAGTTTGTACTTGTACACAACACAAAGCTATATGCAAAAAAACACCACTGGTCAGGCAATGTTTTGTAAATTTTCTACATGAAAATAAGTTAATCCACTACATAGAAATTTAATTACTGCATTTAACAAATTGCAAAAAATAAAACATAAAATTCATGTAGAATAAAATTTAGAAACTGAACTGAATTACTAGCGTAATTTGACCAGAGTACCCAAACTTTTGTATATGACTCCATGTATAGAGAGACACACACACACATATACATGTACATATACATATACACTATATTGCCAAAAGTATTCGCTCGTCTGGTTTCACGCTCGTATGAACTTGAGTGACATCCCATTCTTAATCCATAGGGTTTAATATGATGTCGGCCCACCCTTTGCAGCTATAACAGCTTCAGCTCTTCTGGGAAGGCTTTCCACAAGGGTTAGGAGTGTGTTTGGTGTGAACCAGTTTGGTGTGGAAGAACTTGACTGGCCTGCACAGAGTCCTCACCTCAAACCGATACAACACCTTTGGGTTGTTTTTGGGAATTTTTGGCTGTTCTTCCAGAAGCGCATTTGTGAGGTCAGACACTGATGTTGGACGAGAAGGCCTGGCTCACAGTCTCCGCTCTAAGGTCAGGACTGCAGGGCAGTCAAGTTCTTCCACACCAAACTGGCTCATCCACGTCTTTATGGACCTGCTTTGTGCACTGGTGTGCAGTCATGTTGGAACAGGAAGGGGCCGTCCCCAAACTGTTCCCACAGAGTTGGGAGCATGAAATTGTCCAAAATCTCTTGGTGCTGAAGCGTTAGAAGTTCATTTCACTGTCAAGTCAAGTCGAGGCTTTTATTGTCATTCCATCTATATACAAGTACACAGTGGAGTGAAATTACGTTCCTCCAGGAGCAACACTGTGCAACAAGGAATAAAAAGTACAAAGTGCCAACGTGCAGACAGAAAAAAATGGAACTAAGGGTCCGAGCCCAACTCCTGAAAAACAACCCCACACCATGATCCCCCCTCCACCAAACTTTATACTCGGCACAATGCAGTCAGACAAGTACCGTCTCCTGGCAACCTCCAAACCCAGACTCGTCCATCGGACTTCCTGATGGAGAAGCGTGATTGGTCACTCCAGAGAACACGTCTCCACTGCTCTAGAGTCCAGTGGCGGCGCTTTACACCACTGCATTTGGTGCTTTGCATTGCGCTTGGTGATGTAAGGCTTGGATGCAGCTGCTCGGCCATGGAAACCCATTCCATGAAGTTCTCTACGCTGTTCTTGAGCTGATCTGAAGGCCACGTGAAGTTTGGAGGTCTGTAGTGATTGACTCTGCAGAAAGTCAGTGACCTCTGTGCACTATGCCCCTCAGCATCCGCTGACCCTGCTCTGTCATTTTACGTGGCCGACCACTTCGTGGCTGAGTTGCTGTCGTTCCCAATCACTTCCACTTTGTTATAATCCCACTGACAGTTGACCGTGGAACATTTAGTAGTGAGGAAATTTCACGACTGGACTTGCTGCACAGGTGGCGTCCGATCACGGCACCACGCTGGAACTCACTGAGCTCCTGAGAGCGACCCATTCTTTCACTAATGTCTGTAGAAGCAGTCTGCAGGCCTAGGGGCTCGGCTTTATACACCTGTGGCCATGGAAGTGACTGGAACACCTGAATTCAATGATTTGGATGGGTGAGCGTAAACTTTTGGCAATATAGTGTATATAGCCACTGCTGTTTCTGATCCACTTGTACCAGCACAACACACACTAACACACCACCACCACGTCAGTGTTACTGCGGTGCTGAGAATGATCCACCACCCAAATAGTACCTGCTCTGTGAGGGTCCATGGGGGTCCTGACCACTGAAGAACAGGGTAACAGAGTATCAGAGAAACAGATGGACTACAGTCTGTAACTGTAGAACTACAGAGTGCAGCTATACAGTAAGTGGAGCTGATAAAATGGACAATGAGCGTAGAAACAAGGAGGTGGTCAGAACGTTATGCCTGATCAGTGTGCATACATTTGTATGTGTGTGTATATAACATACAGTATGTAACACACCGTGCAAAAAACATAAAATAAAACAAAAGTAACAAGAATTTCTTGTTTTCAAGAGTAGTAATTATGTGAGCTGGTTAGAAAAATATCGATTTGGCTCCAGGTATTTGATGATAACTACAAGCAATACTGGGCTTGAGAAGAAGTTTGCAAATGATTAAATGGACACACCAGTGTTATTTATTTTAATATTTGTATCTTTCTTAACAAACAAGCATTTACTGTCAGAATAGACGGTCCCTTCAGTAACATTTTTCATAAAATCATTTAAGACTCCTGTAAGACATTTATGCATGAATGTCTGTATGGAACAAGCAAACTGTATAAGTAAACTATATGTAATGAATTCCTTATAGCTCCAAACTAATTAATAGGTTTATATAATGACTTCTCTCTTTGGCACAGGGTCCTAAAGGCCTTCATGGGACGAAAGGAGAAAAGGTGAGGTGGCCTTTCAGCAAAGCCTTCAGCTTTAATTGAACTTCTGCGGCGTCTCGCCGTATCAAGACGTTTACATTTTAATGCGTCTGCTGTCACGCTTTACTCCATCAGCAGAGTTTGAGTGACTGTCGGCTGCTGTGACGGGGTTATAGAAGGAATTAGTTTAAAAGGATCATGTCTTCTCTGTAGACTGAGGTGACAAGGTGCCTCAGGCATGCTGTTCTCAGACCTGCCGCCGTTCTGCTGTGGACATCGCTCTCCTGGCTCTGTGCCTCAGTATCACTGCAGCAGTGTCACTGGACTCATTCAGAGTCTGACCTTCGCTGTATATCTAAAATTTGGCCCCGCCTACTCACACTGAGGTTATGAGAGGTGTTTCAATCTGAGCTGCTTTTTGAATGAGGCTCAATAGAGAGCAGCCAATCAGAACAGAGCTTGTTTACTAATATCATTTAAAAATAAACGTTTTTGGTCTGTAAACTTCATAACCTAAGGAAAAAAATCAAATTAAAAAAACAAAAAAAAAACAGTATGGGACTTTTCTTAGAGAATTTGCTGCAGTAACAGCTTCTACTCTTCTGGGAATGCTTTACACTAGATGTTGAACACTGCTGTGAGGATTTGATTGAGCATTGCTGAGGTCAGGTACTGATGTTCTGGTTCACTCCAACTCATCCCAAAGGCAGAGAATGCAGTTGCACTGCTCCACAGCCCATTGCTGGGGGGCTTTTACCCCTGTAGCCCATGCTGGACATTGAATACTTTGACCTTAAACTTGTGCAGCTGCTCCAGAGCATCTCTTTCTCTTGGTCAGACAACTGAACACTTGTGTCAGCAATGGCTAGCTGAAATGACTAATTAGAAGTGTCTGGATACTTTTGGACAGATACATCATCTTTTGCTTCCAACTTTCCTATGTCGTATAATGCATAGCAATGACAGAGACTATCTTGGGAAATCTCCAATCATGCTACTGAAGATCTAGAGCTAGCTCCAGCTCTAATCTAGCACATCTAGTCCTTCTAGATCTCCTGTGTTTGAAGGAGAGGAAAGAGTTCGAGATGCAAACATACATAGTGAGTTTAATTGCTTACATTCACACTATCAGGCTTTATAATTAGAGATATGACTGAGCTGTTTCTCAAAAGCTTAAGGCCAGAGACACACTCAGCGCAAGGACGCAAATGAGAACACTCCGTCAACGCGTTGCAAACGCTTGGTCCTTCTGTACAAACTCACCGTATGTTCTTACGTTGCTGTGGAGGTTAAAACACTCAGTACTGAAGGGGGCGATAGAGTACAGATCAGAGAGGAATCTACTGTTATTCCAGCAGCCTCAACGGCTAAACATGGACAGTAGAGGAGAGTGAGCTGCTTTACCTCTTCTCTTGGATTGGAAATGCCGTAGTTAGTCATATTTTTAAGCCATCTTCACATGAGACTTAAGTGGTCATCTGCTACGGCAGCTGAGAAAGCATGCTGGTGGTACAAGACTGCTTGGTCAGGCTTGGCTGTCCCCTTGCAGTGACGCTCAGAATGCAGTTTGCACTTGCGTCGCATTATGAAATGCGCCGCGACACTTTTTTGAACGCAACTACGCGTGAAACCCCATCTGTGTGGCTTGAAGCCTCTGCGTTTGCTTCCTTGCGTGTAGTGTGTTTCAGGCCTAAAGCTACACTATGTAAGTTTTGGGGATTTGGAGACCTCTTTGGTGGAAATGTGTAATTGCAGTGTGAAAGAACTTGTAGTATCAAATATTTGAATCACAATAATAAGTTGTGATTAATCATAATCAATCGTGATGTTCAAATAGTATTTACTTGTATTTTTTTTTGGGGGGGGGGGGGGGGGGGTAATAAAAGAGTCCATGAATCGTATGACAGTGAAAATGCACAGCAAAATTGTGCTCCTACTGTGCCAGCATGGCCTTCAGTGTGTCTTTGGTGTGTTGGACCCGCTTTTTCAGTTCAGAGTTGAATTCCAGCACAGGGGGACATCCTGGACGAGTGTCTCCTCTTCTTGACCACGAGAGGCTTGCTGAACTCTCAGCTCTACAGGACTGTCTTTGAAATGTCCAACTATTTAACTGTTTTGCTGCAGCGATCACTATCTGTTTCTATAGTGGTGACCTTTAGTCCTCCAGTTCCAGATGGAACCCTAGTTTTATCTAAACTTATAAATTTGGAAGCCTTTGTGGACGAAACCAGTCCTGCGTGTTCGTTGATGCAAAATAAATGAGACGAGTAGATCAGACTGAAGTGAAACAAACGGTTTTATTGCAGAATTCTGGAGAGGTTACAAACAGAGAACATGCATCATGTATCTCCCAAGTAAGCTCTGACCCCTTCTCATCTGACTCCCTTTTTATAGTCGCATGACCGCTCCTTCCTTACCCCAGATATCAGTAGATTCCATCAAGCCTCCAAATGTGTGTGTTAGGCCATCTCACCAATCCACATCATAAAAGTTTAAGGATGCGCTCGAGACGTGAGTGCGTCTGCAAGGTCAGCTTAAGGTATTCCCTGTGTTTACCAACTCCCCCCGTTTTCCAGACAATGGCTCTGCTTATCTGACCAGATGAACCACATGTGTGGTGTGCTAATCCCAGGGTCTACTACTATCAGCTTCGAGGTATTTCCTGTTATCTGACGTCCTTGTGTATTCCACCATTAGTCAGCACACAGCCTTATGTGCTGACTCTTAGCTCTTAGAATTGTACAATATAACCATTAAGCTTTCAATGCTAAACATAATACATCTTAAAAGAGTAATATGAACAATACTAAGGCTAATAAATCCACACCTTTTAAATGAAACCTGCCGTTCAGCACACCGGGGGAAGCTTCCTCAGTCATCATGTTATCAGTGTTTGCGCCTTTCAGTAAATCAAACTTGGTAATCTGATTATTTTGATTGTGGTAGTGATGTACTATGGTGGTTGGTTAGTGTAGTGGTTAACACCTTTGCCTTCTACGCTGTAGACTGGGGTTCAATCCCCCACCAGGGTAAGCTCCCTACACTATACCAATAAGATCCTTGGGCAAGACTCCTAACATCACCTTGGCCTACCTGTGTAAAATGATCAAATTATAAGTCGCTCTGGATAAGAGCGTCAGCCAAATGCCATGAATGATAATTTATGTTACAAAGCAATTAACCCATTAGGGTTTTGTGCTTCGGACCCCTTCCCTGAGAGGATGAATGTAATGATCGGTGAAGGGCGTGTCTTCGAGGGATGAGACTGAATTATCTTCTATTGTCATCATATCTTCATCAGGATAATGTTGATCTTGCATTTGAGGCCTGAACATCGAGCCAGACCTTCTTTTTGAGGCTGTGCTCATGACGCTAATACGTAAAGACATATAACATGGTCTGAAAACTCAACTCGACGCCTCTGACTTTTAAATGATTATTTCAGGCTTTAAACGGTGACTAACAGCAGTGTGTGCTCACCAAATTTTAGCCTGGTTTTAGTTTTCTGATTTCTTTCCGTTATAACACAAAGATCTTACATACTGCAGCTTTAAATAGTCGCATATGTTTCTTTCCACAGGGTGATCGAGGTCTACCTGGCAACAGAGGAGAAAGAGTAAGAGCCTGATAATCATATAAAAATGACCACCTGCCAGTCATGTTGGAGTCACTATGCTTCTTCTCTTTGTTTCTGCTCAGGGGAGTCCTCTGTCCACGCCTGGGCCGCGTGGATATAAAGGGTTAAAAGGGGAAGCGGTGAGAATTCCTGCCTGTCATGATATTTTGACTTAGTTTCTTCTGTTAAAATGGATCCAACAGACACCAAAGACCCACTCAATAGATCTTACTGCCATTTGGTGTTTTTGTCAGGGGGAACGAGGACCTCCAGGATTTGATGGAGATAAAGGCGAGAAGGGCGAGGATGGCCCTCCAGGAGTGAAGGTGAGTTAACCCTTCAAATCTCCGGCTTATTACAAACTAAGGCTTATTATTCATTAACTACAAGGTAGACGGCTGCACTCCCAAGGATTCTGGCGGGACCCGCCACAATAACAAGGACTAATTTGTAGTGTTGCGAGCGGAGCAAGACGAAGCATGCATGAAGAGAAATCTTGCAAATAAAAGTCTAAATAGAGCAGAACCATATATATAAACAATATAAAATGATAATTGATTAAGATGATAGGCAATTAAAGTGAATGAAGTCATTTTGAAAAGCGACTAATCACATGAACAGCATGCAAATTCTCATCTTACAGAGGTGCTGGAGCGTTTAGTCTGATGGCCACAGCTGCCCAGCAAAACACCAAAAATATCCATTCTGTGGTTTAATTCCTTCTTTGTGTTTACTGGGATTAAATGGCGTTTGGTGAAGTTACTCACAGTGAGCCCAGTGACCATGACTGCCGTGGTATTTCAGCAGAGAATTATGTATTTGTGGATATACTGTGTTGATATACACCTTGATGGAACTGCGCAGGCGGGAGCGGGGCATATGATTCCGATATTTCTGCGGGAGAGAGCGGGATCAAACACTGTGGGAGTGGGTGGGTGCAGGACTGAAAAAACAGGCCCACTCAGACCTCTAGTACAGGGGCTTCTTTGCAAACGGGCTGAGCTATTCTTAGCTTATAAAGGTGTGTAAAACGCTTTACCACACAATGGACATTCCTGATATTTTCATTTCAGTTCATCTTGAATCCATCAGCTTTTTGTTTCCTCGTCTCTTTTCGCTTATTTGCATCATTGACTGTCGGGTTCAGTAAAACTGCGTCATTTCATTTCAGGGGCTTCCATATGCAGTCGTTGGTCAGCGAAGTCATTTCAGGGCACTGTTGGATGGCCATTTCACTGATGGCTGTTTAATGTTGTTTTCTGTGCCTTTTGTGATCATGCTGTTGTTATTTTTATCTTGTTTATAATCGCGTGCCTGTGTGAGTAAAGGCTTCGCTGAGTATGAGGCTAAACTCTCAGTGGGCCATTTTGTGCATTAAATAAATATTTCCTGTGATTAATGGTACTAATTAAATTCCCAGTGATAAAAAGCATTAATGAAACGACTGTGACTGCCTCTGACTCATCTGAGTCAGTGATGTCATAAAGTTACGCTGGTGACTTATGCAGATCATATTCAATGCACTGATGTGAATTCTTCAAATGGTATATATGATGCTGATGCTTTCTTATCTGACTGTAATGGCAGGGTGTGAAGGGAGAGGCCGGGACCAAAGGAAAAATGGGGCCCTTCGGGGCTCGAGGCCCCGTAGGTCAAAAGGTCAGATTTGGAACTGCTTAGTAGTTTTTCTGAGAAATTAGCCATAAATTTCTTGCAGGGCAACTAATGATATTTTATCCAGTGAAAAGATCTTAAATGTAGTCAATATATGTGACATTCCTCATCATGGGATTGTTGTAAAGACCATTGTAAGATCATTTAAGTCATTTCTAGACATTTTTGCTTGTTTTAAAGTAACCATATCTTATAAAAGTGTCTTTTTCCACTGGCAGATTATTTCACACTGTTTCTTGAAATAAGCAGAACTATCCTTATTGTGTCTCTAATCTAGTAAAATTATCTGCCAATGGAATAAGACACACTTGATAAAATTACTTAAAACAAGCAACAATGTTTAGAAACAGGTGGAATAATCTTATAATATTCTTAAAATATGACGATGTTCTCATAGTGAGAAATATTAGATGAATTAACTACATGTAAGATTTTTTCACTTCTTCAGATAGCAGATTTTTTTGCAGTGTAGTTTATGGTACAGTGTTATTTTTGATAAATAAACAATTAACAAAGTACAGCACCAAATGATTGACAACTTCAAGTAGAAAGTGGATGGCTAATGTCATATACAAAAGTTTCTAAGGGCAAATAAGTTCACACACCCTCTATACAGAACATATTTTGGCATTTTTTGCAAAGTTTAGTGCACAATTTCTGTTTAACATATTGGAAAAGAATAAAACATGAAGTATAAAATGCACCATAGCTTTTGGACAGGCCACACTTTAGGTTGCATTTTTTCCAGTATATTAAATTGAGCATATAAACAGTAATTGTGCATTAACATGTTCAGAAGTGTGTTCTCTGTAGAGGATGTGTTAACTTAGTTTTACCTGCTTCAACGAAACATGGAATTTGACCAGGGTGCCCAGACTTTTCCATATGAAAGTCAGTCATTTTTCAGTTTGCACTTTTTGTGGTTTTTCCACAGGGCGAGGCAGGAGAGCCAGGCATCAACGGAGAAGTGGTACATTTCAAGAGTTCCCTATTATGAAATTTGATTGTCTTAACATTTCAATCAAAATATGTTTGGATCATTCTAACGACTTGATTTAAAGTCAGAGTTCAAAACTCAGTTTGGACTTTTTTAACTGACTTTGACTTTAGTCTGAAATCCTTTTGCTTTCAGGGACCCTATAGTTTCAGTAGTGTCTGTTTCAGTAGTGACTGTTTCGGTAGTGTCTGTTTCAGTAGTGGCTATTTCAGTAGTGACTGTGTCAGTAGTGACTGTTTCGGTAGTGTCTGTTTCAGTAGTGGCTATTTCAGTAGTGACTGTGTCAGTAGTGACTGTTTCAATAGTGACAGTTTCAGTAGTGTCTGTTTTGATAGTGACTGTTTCAGTAGTGACTATTTTGATAGTGATGGTTTCAGTAGTGCCTGTTTCAGTAGTGACTGTTTTGGTAGTGACTATTTCGATAGTGACTGATTCAGTAGTGTGTGTTTTGGTAGTGTCTGTTTCAGTAGTGTCTGTTTCAGTAGTGTCTGTTTCTGTAGTGGCTGTTTCGGTAGTGACTATTTCAGTAGTGTCTGTTTCAGTAGTGTCTGTTTCAGTAGTGTCTGTTTCTGTAGTGGCTGTTTCGGTAGTGACTGATTCAGTAGTGTCTGTTTCTGTAGTGGCTGTTTCGGTAGTGACTGATTCAGTAGTGTCTGTTTCGGTAGTGACTATTTCAGTAGTGTCTGTTTCAGTAGTGACTGATTCGATAGTGACTGTTTCAGTAGTGTCTGTTTTGGTAGTGTCTTGGTAGTGACTGTTTCAGTAGTGACTATTTTGATAGTGATGGTTTCAGTAGTGCCTGTTTCAGTAGTGACTGTTTTGGTAGTGACTATTTCGATAGTGACTGATTCAGTAGTGTGTGTTTTGGTAGTGTCTGTTTCTGTAGTGGCTGTTTCAGTAGTGTCTGTTTCTGTAGTGGCTGTTTCAGTAGTGACTATTTTGATAGTGATGGTTTCAGTAGTGCCTGTTTTGGTAGTGTCTTGGTAGTGACTGTTTCAGTAGTGACTATTTTGATAGTGATGGTTTCAGTAGTGCCTGTTTCAGTAGTGACTGTTTTGGTAGTGACTATTTCGATAGTGACTGATTCAGTAGTGTGTGTTTTGGTAGTGTCTGTTTCAGTAGTGTCTGTTTCTGTAGTGGCTGTTTCAGTAGTGACTGTTTCAGTAGTGGCTGTTTCGGTAGTGACTGATTCAGTAGTGTCTGTTTCGGTAGTGACTATTTCAGTAGTGTCTGTTTCAGTAGTGTCTGTTTCGGTAGTGACTATTTCAGTAGTGTCTGTTTCAGTAGTGACTGTTTCGATAGTGACTGTTTCAGTAGTGTCTGTTTTGGTAGTGTCTTGGTAGTGACTGTGTCAGTAGTGACTATTTCGATAGTGACTGTTTCAGTAGTGCCTGTTTCAGTAGTGCCTGTTTCAGTAGTGTCTGTTTCAGTAGTGGCTATTTCAGTAGTGACTGTGTCAGTAGTGACTGTTTCAATAGTGACAGTTTCAGTAGTGTCTGTTTTGATAGTGACTGTTTCAGTAGTGACTATTTTGATAGTGATGGTTTCAGTAGTGCCTGTTTCAGTAGTGACTGTTTTGGTAGTGACTATTTCGATAGTGACTGATTCAGTAGTGTGTGTTTTGGTAGTGTCTGTTTCAGTAGTGTCTGTTTCAGTAGTGTCTGTTTCTGTAGTGGCTGTTTCAGTAGTGACTGTTTCAGTAGTGTTTGTTTCGGTAGTGACTATTTCAGTAGTGTCTGTTTCAGTAGTGTCTGTTTCAGTAGTGTCTGTTTCTGTAGTGGCTGTTTCGGTAGTGACTGATTCAGTAGTGTCTGTTTCTGTAGTGGCTGTTTCGGTAGTGACTGATTCAGTAGTGTCTGTTTCGGTAGTGACTATTTCAGTAGTGTCTGTTTCAGTAGTGACTGATTCGATAGTGACTGTTTCAGTAGTGTCTGTTTTGGTAGTGTCTTGGTAGTGACTGTTTCAGTAGTGACTATTTTGATAGTGATGGTTTCAGTAGTGCCTGTTTCAGTAGTGACTGTTTTGGTAGTGACTATTTCGATAGTGACTGATTCAGTAGTGTGTGTTTTGGTAGTGTCTGTTTCTGTAGTGGCTGTTTCAGTAGTGTCTGTTTCTGTAGTGGCTGTTTCAGTAGTGACTATTTTAATAGTGATGGTTTCAGTAGTGCCTGTTTTGGTAGTGTCTTGGTAGTGACTGTTTCAGTAGTGACTATTTTGATAGTGATGGTTTCAGTAGTGCCTGTTTCAGTAGTGACTGTTTTGGTAGTGACTATTTCGATAGTGACTGATTCAGTAGTGTGTATTTTGGTAGTGTCTGTTTCAGTAGTGTCTGTTTCTGTAGTGGCTGTTTCAGTAGTGACTGTTTCAGTAGTGTCTGTTTCAGTAGTGACTGATTCAGTAGTGTCTGTTTCGGTAGTGACTATTTCAGTAGTGTCTGTTTCAGTAGTGTCTGTTTCGGTAGTGACTATTTCAGTAGTGTCTGTTTCAGTAGTGACTGTTTCGATAGTGACTGTTTCAGTAGTGTCTGTTTTGGTAGTGTCTTGGTAGTGACTGTTTCAGTAGTGACTATTTCGATAGTGACTGTTTCAGTAGTGCCTGTTTCAGTAGTGCCTGTTTCAGTAGTGTCTGTTTCAGTAGTGACTCTTTCAGTAGTGTCTGTTTCGGTAGTGAAAATTTTAGCTCATTTTGAGCAGAACTCAAAAACACAGTCAGTATATGACCAGCAAACACAGCTTTGAACAGCTGTCACATATAAAATCACCATATTTTTCATTAAAACACATAAAGGTTTGGTAGTGACAATTCTTAATGTTCTACGCTGAAGTTCTGACTTTGGGTTTTGTTTGGGATAGACACCTCCCAATAGAAAGAACTCTATAAATGATGATTTTGCATATATTTAGCTCATTACTCTCTCAGTTAATGCCTTGGAGTTAAATAGATTATAACACAGCTCTTGTGAATATCTAAGCTCTGAATACTTCATTGTTTTTTAAATAGTTTTTGGGGCTGCAGTTTGAACTAATTTGGAAGGGTGCTCCTTAAAGACATATAAAACAGCAATGTCTCCTTAATAGGGTCGTAAAGGAGCAGATGGACTGGATGGTGATAAAGGTGACAAGGGAGATATGGGTCTGCAGGGCCAAAAGGGTGACCAGGTAAGAATGAAGACGAATTACAGCTGCGATCAGTAATACAGTACTGCAGATCCTTTTCAGGACTAGAGTAGTTTTCTCACAGACTCTTTGATGGTGTTGAAACAAAGAAAAATGCCACTTAACTCTTGTGTGGTGTTGAAATGTTTGTTACGCAGTGGTCTGGTGACTCACCGCATTATTTTTAAATCAATACAGCCACAATAATTTATATAAAATATCAGATGTTTAAAATATCACAAGTGTCCAGAGTAGGGTTCTCCTTTAGCAGCTGTAGCCAGTCAGCAGCCTGTCCATATTATCCACCCTCACACACACACACACACACACACACACACACACACACACACACACACAGCAGGCCATGTGTAACATGGAACGAGGAGACGGGCGCATGTGCAGAGATAAGCAACTTTTATTAAGGGCAAATCCAGGGTCATGATCGAGACAGTCCAGGTTCAAATGGCCAATATGTAGAGCAGGAGGGACAGACATAATATAAACAAACAGGTACTCAAACAACAGGGCCAGAAGAGAAACAACATACATCAAACAACAAACAACATCCCAAACAACAAAGACCAGCAAAGACAAGGGGCAAACACAGGGCTTGAATACAGCAGGGATGATGAGGGACAGGTGGAAACAATCAGGGGCAGAGTCACGAAGCAAGGGGTCAGACTAGACGGAAAAACAAATGCACGTGGACAATCAAAAAGTAAACAGAAAAAGCACATGGAGTAGTGGGAGGAGCCAACCATGACACCATGTAGGAGGAGAACAGAGTGAAGGACACAGCACCTCCACACTTTTACTCCCCGTGGGTTCAGCCAAACACCACATGTGTGATATAAATGTGTGGGGGGTGAACAGAGTGAAGACACTGAAAATGGGTTATTTTATACGTTCTTCACAGAAAATGATCAAAGACGAAGAATCTGAGGCTGAAATAATAATAAATCACATCATTTTTCTTTTGGTAAACGTTGAAAATGAGTCCCACCGACCTGAACACCACACAAGGGTTAAACTGGCTTGTTGCTATAAATTCCCGGTTATGAAGCCGATTGTAAGCTGAGGTAGGATTGTAACCTGAAGCTGGATTTCATAAATCTGTTATTTTTTTTGTGTGGCTCTGCTTTGGCGTACAGGGTGAGAAAGGAGAGCACGGATTGCCAGGGGATAAAGGCATTAAAGGAGAAAAGGTAGAGCTCTAACCTGCAGCCCTGAACCATTCTGTACAAATTTTATACTTTAGTGTAAAAATCAATCAGACACCAGACATTCACAGCTTGGACCTGTTTCGCTTCAGGGCTTCCGAGGCTTACCAGGACGGATGGGCAGCTCTGGACTAGATGGAGAACAGGTGTTCATTAGGGCTGCAACAAATATTTAATAACAGTTTGTGTTGTTATGAAACTGAAACTTTGGTACACTGGGCCTCATTCACCGATATCTTCCTAAGTTTGTTCTTAAACATGTTCTTGAGAAAGCTCCTAAGAAAAAGTCTGTCAGATTCATGATGTGTTCTTAAAGCACAGAACTGTTCACACCTTTGTGCTCTTGAGGGTGTAGATTCTGTTCTTACCTGAGAACAAACCCCAGATAAGAAAACACTGGTGAACATCAGAATCTTTGTAAAAACTGTGTAAGTGGGTTAAAGTAAAAATTTCGGTAACACTTTCTATGAATGTCATGTTTGTAAGCATCTATGAACACATTCATCATCATCATCATCGTTGACCGCTAGTCCAGATAGGGTTGTGGTAGCAGTTGGGAGAGCAGAGAATCCCAAATGACCCTGTCCCCCTCAACTTCCTCCAGCTCTTTCCCGGGGACCCCAAGCCGCTCCCAGGCCAACTTGGAGATATAATCCCTCCAGAAGGTCCTAGGACGACCCCGGGGTCTTAGCCCGGTAGGCCGTGCCTGGAACACCCCCACCGGGAAGTGTCAAGGGATCAGATGCCCAAACCACCTCAGCTGGCTCCTCTTAATGCGGAGGACTAGCGGCTCTACTCTACTGAACACATTCATAACATGTTATCATTTATTCATAAGTCATCATAAACATGGTTATAAATATTTATAAAGATTAATGACACTTTCTAGCCATGTTAATTATACATTGTGAATTGTTAATATACTGCATTATAAGTAATGTTAATAACATGTTATACTGTCAGTGCCAAAGAAGGCAGTCCCAGCTTGGAGAGCATTGTCCAGCCTAGAATTATTAACCAGCACTCTCACTTCAAATGTTGCGTTACATTACAGCAAACTAAGTACCCATTAGCCCCTCCCCTGAACCCCCTCTGACATCACACTGAGTCACTGTGGTGTGAAGGCCTGGAGAGGCGAGGTAGTCGAAGGCTGTCATTATAATTTGTTCCCTCACTGCTGGCGTTCTATTGGATATGCAGTGTTAAGTCAGTGCCAGGCTAACGGTGGTGCACATTAACAGTGGTGAACATTGACTTTCCCTCATTGGGTGAAACTCTGATGTGGCTCTAGTCTAAACTCTGACATTTGAAGCCTGTAATGAGCTTTATTGTGTTTTAGTGTTTCAGTAAATCCTTCACTCTTAACCCTGGAGGAGGCTTTAGTCCAGTACACTTCACTTTACTTAGAGCGGACAAATACAGCTTATGAGCTCTTATAATGTGTTATGAACACTATTTATAATGTATTGTGTTACCAATTCATAATGCATAATTAGCATGTCTATAACGTGCAATGCATTTTTATAATTATTTATAGCCATGTTTATGATGCCTTAAGAATGAATTATAACATGTTTATGAATGCGTTTACAGATGCTTACAAACGAGACATTCAAAGAAAGTGTTACCGAAATTTCTTCTTAAGAATGGTTGGCCCATTATTTTGAAAAGTATTGATATTCAATGCTGGTTTTAATACCAAAGAATGATGGGGGACCAGAGAACTGAGGGTCTTTTTAGCACAAACCAACTCATAATTAGCAAATGAACAAAGTAAACAAACAAATCTCACTCTGAGATTGTGACATTCAAACCTCAAATAAAACAATGAAAAATCTCAAACATTTTACACACATTCATTTTATTATCATGTCTTTGTTAAAGAAAAACAGCTCAATTAGTTCAGCTAAACTTTCATCAACCTCTTGAAGCAGCTCAAGGACACGGGAAGGTGTTCGAAGTTGGGGTAGTTGAAATTTTAAGCAGCATAGACGTGATGCGAATGAAGCATCATGCAGAACTATTTGGCTTTTAATAACAATAACATGGCGAGAGCTGAGAATATACACATACAGCTGACTCATCAAACCTTCCTGCCCTGCTCGCTCACCTTCTGGACGAATTTTATGCAAATGAGCTGAGTGGTCTCCAATCAGATTGTTGATATATGGTGCGCTAACCGACCATGTCACGCTCAGCCGCACACTGAGGTTCAACACACAAATGCACATCAAGCAGTTGAGCAAAAATGAATGCATGCAAATTATCAAATAAATTTGAATTTTATTTTAGCTGATAAACTCAGTCAAAACGCTGGCCAGTATATGACTAGCAAACGCAGCTCTAAACAGCTGTACACGCATAAAATCCTCATATTTTTCATTAAAACACAAAAAGTACTGAACTGCAGAAAATGCGTACCTCAGTAGTGACAATTGTTATTGTTCCTCACAGATTTTCAGACTTTGGGACACATTTACTTGAAAACAATGGGATCTATCTGCTCATCATGTGGCCATGAGGGACAGGGATGCAGCCTCCCTTACGCTCTGAAATGCAGGCGTGGCTAAAATAAGGCTCCGCCTACATACTAATACTCTGTGTTTCAGCAGTGACATGAAAACCTGCAACAGCAATTTTTCAATATATATTTTTTAAAAGTCACAATAAATATTTAATATAACTCACGATAGCTTGAAAAAAGATCAATTCAGGAGTTTTCATTGAAAAGGATAAATTAAACAAAAGCAAATGAATAGATTCTGTACAACAAAGCAAATCATCATCATCAACAACAACAATTATAATAATACAAGTAATAATAATACAATAATAATAAACTATGCCCATTTTTTTTATTCACTCATTGAATGAAACACATATCTAGAACATTTGAATATTCTAAAATGAAAATATTCGTTTTATCTTGCACACATTATATGACTGGATGGTTCAGCATAGTCATCGTGCAGTGGTGTTTATCACCCTTGTGATCTAACTGGATATAATACTGCTGAATATCAAACACAGGGTAGTGGTGGAGTGCCAGGGACTCCAGGCATCCCAGGGCTGAATGGACTCCCTGGACGAAAAGTAAGTGGCACCAAAATAAACCTCATCATCCTTATTTCCTCCATAATCAGTGTCATTAAACCCGTAATCTGCAACTATGCTCTGTATAACACTAAAATGATGACCACCTCTATTTCTGCTGGTTTGATTAAAATATGGTGAGTTATAAAACGGTGTGTTGTAGGGAGATAAAGGTGACGGAGGCCTGAATGGACTTGATGGTGCACCAGGGAAAAAGGGAGAGAAGGTAACTTTGTATTGAACCTTTTCCTCATGAAGAAGATCCTGGCTGTAATCACAGTCTAGTACTAGTTCAGTGTTGGACTAAGTGTGAATTATGACCCTGCGCTTTGTTCTTCTGAAGGGAGCTACAGGTTTTCCAGGTTTCCCTGGTTTTAAGGGATCACCAGGTGCACTGGGGCCCAATGGAGCTCCTGGCCGCCCTGGACCAGTTGGGCCCAAAGGGGAAGTTGGACCTAAGGTATTAACCAGGGTAGTCATGTGCTGTAAAGCTGCAGGACTCGAGACTTAAGTCTGAATCTTAGTGATGTTGGAACTTAAGTTATTCAGTCTAGTCCCATGTTTGCATGCAGCTCCTGTCGCCATGCTAGAGCAAAACAAGTTTCTAAGTGAAAGAGTTATATTTACATTTACACTGGTTACATTTATAGGCAAGTTACTAATCCCCGTCTCCAATTAATGAATAATTGGCACTGCCAGGGATCTGATGAATAGCACACACACACAAGCAGATTCTAAATGTTCTCTAAATTCTTTCATTATTTATTAAAGCTACACTATGTACGTTTTGGGGATTTGGAGGCCTCTCTGGTGGAAATGTGCAACTGCACACAACATGAGGAGATAATGTAGGTTGTGCTTCAGACCCTCACAAGCAGATATATCTGATTGCGAATGGAAGAATTCAAAGAGAACTCAGTCAAAACTTGGTGTCTTCCAAGTATGTGAGAGAATTATCTACTATTGTCTTCATGTCTTGATCGGTGTAATCTTAATTTTTTAAATTTGAGCCTTGAACATCGAGTCGGATCTTCTTTTTGAGCCTGCGCGTGTGACATTAATAACAGAAACCCTCGACTTGACACCTCCGACTTTTAAATGATTATTTGAGGCCTTACAGGGCGACTGCAGCAGCGCATGCTCACCATAGTTTAGCCTGCTTTTTTAGTTTTGTGTAAACATGACTGATTCTGTTACGCTACGTCCGTCAAATTTTACAAAAAAAATCTTACATACTACAGCTTTAAATATTTGTTGAGACTTAATTAGTTGGAAATGACAATGTTAGCATCAACCTTGTGCTCTTTAGATTATTGGTAAGTAGTGAGTCACCACAGTAGTAGTGTGTTAGTGTGTGTTGCGCTGGTACAAGTGGATCAGACACAGCAGTGCTGCTGGAGTTTTTAAACACTGTGTCCACTCACTGTCCACTCTATTAGACACGCCTACCTTGTCGGTCCACCTTGTAGATGTAAAGTCAGAGGCGACAGCTCATCTGCTGCTGCATAGTTTGTGTTGGTCATCCTCTGGTCCTTCATCAGTGGTCACAGGACGCTGCCCACAGGACGCTGTTGGCTGGATATTTTCGGTTCTTAGTCCAGCAGCAACAGTGAAGTGTTTAAAATCTCCAGCAGCACTGCTGTGTCTGATCCACTTGTATCAGCACAACACACACTGACACACCACCACCACCATATCAGTGTTACTGCAGTGCTGAGAATGACCCACCACCCAAATTGTACCTGCTCTGTGAGGGTCCATGTGGGTCCTGACCACTGAAGAACAGGGTAACAGAGTATCAGAGAAACAGATGGACTACAGTCTGTAACTGTAGAACTACAAAGTGCAGCTATACAGTAAGTGGAGCTGATAAAATGGACAGTGAGCGTAGAAACGAGGAGGTGGACTTAATGAAGTGGCTGGCCGGTGTGTGTTGGTGTATGTGTGTGTTTACCGTATACCGTATCCTCCCTCTCAGGGAGAGAAGGGTAGAAGAGGCAGAGGGAAGACCTGTCAAAGAGGCCCTCCAGGAATTCCTGGACAAAGAGGACTGGATGTAAGCTTTTCACAGCATGAGCTTGTCATGTGTTCTGTATAGAGAAGTCCAGAGAGCTGAGGGATGCACCTGCTTCTGATGTCCTGGACAATGTCTGTGCTTTCTCTCCAGGGTGGGATAGGAGTAGAAGGAAGGAAAGGAGAAAAAGGAGAGCCAGGACTTACAGTGAGTTTGTGTCTTTAGTAATACTGCAGTCAAAGTTTCATTGTGAAGTTTACATTATGTATATGGATGTTATATGGATCTAAAACCCTTCATGTCCCTCCTGGTCATGTAGGTAGAGGAGGTGAAGGATCTTGTGACCAAGGAGGTGATAGAAAAGTGTGGTGAGTCAGCGAGCATCAGTATATACAGTACAGTACAAAAGATACCCAAGTACATTGTTTAAAGCCGTGTACCTTGGTATTAAATGTGTTTTTGCCAGAAAAAGTCCATGTCCACTGCAAAAACTGGTGTCTTTCCAAGTGAAATATCTTAAATCTAGTTGATATATGTAATATGTCTCATTTTGACATTGTTGTAAGCTTGTTATAATATTATCTAACTTATTTACAGACACCTTTACTAGTTTTAAGTAAAATTATTTCACGATGTTGGCAGATAGTTGTACTTAAAATTGATAAAAGTGTCCATAAATAAGTTATGTAATACTATAATAAGCTTACAATGATGTAAAAATGAGAAATATAAAGATTTTACTTATTTAGGGAAACATTTACTTGTTTTAAGTAAAGTTATCTCAGATAATTTTGATTGTTTGAAGCACATTTCTTAAAATTTTCTGCCATGAGGAACATACGATATATCAACTTATTCAAACTAGATTTAAGATAATTTTAGATCATTCACTTGCCAAGATTTTTGCAGTGTATCATTAGATGCAGAAAACATAAATGCAGAAAAAACTAATTATGTGTTTTGAAAACAAAAAAGTTTTTGGGGTTCAGCCCTACACCACATGTGTAATATAAATGTGTGGGGGGTGAACAGAGTGAAGCCACTGAAAATGGGTTATTTTATATGTTCTTCACAGAAAATGAGCGAAGGCCAAGAATCTGAGGCTGAAAAAAATAATAAATCACATCATTTCTTCTTTTGGTAAACATTGAAAATGGGTCCCACAGACCTGAACACCACACAAGGGTTAAAACATCTTCAACGTTTCTAAATTAGCATATTCTAGACTTTTTAAAATTGAAATGCAAATTTAAAAATGCTAATTAAATTGTGTGTGCGATTACACTTCCCATGTGAGTGTGCATCATTACAGACATAATTCAAGTTCAAATCCAAAACACATATTTGAGCTTGCATTTCTGTGTATAGTGGCTGGAAATTTGCAATATGGAAAAGCAAAGTGCTTTTAGTATTTCCTTTTTATTGCCTTAAATTAAACTGACATTAATTTAAACTGAAATCAAACACTGCGGGTGGGACGCTGACTTTTTATTGAGGGACTTTTTGAGCAAAAAGTGTTAACATTAGTGGTACTGGTGCACAGCTACACGCTTGTTTACAATATGGAGGTAACAATAGCAACCGATGCTAGTGACGTTTTAACCCTCACCAACCAGGCAGAGGATGATTCCGTCCAAAGTGATTTCCTGTGGTTTTGTGCGGAAGTGATTTTTGACCGACTAGGAGAGCAAACGCAGAGATGCAAGCCCAAAACCATTTTGCACCTGAATTTGAATTATGTCTGTTATAATGCATAAGAAGTGCAAATGTAAATACTGTTCAACTTTGCATTTTAATTTGAACAATGTGTGGAATATGCAGCCACACGCTTCTGCACAATTAGGGTTTATGCTGAATTTATCATATTGAGGGAAAAATAAAACATTAAATGTGGCCTGCTGTCAAGATTGGCCCCTCCCAGTTGTCCATGTGCTTCCTTGTTTTGTTTCTTCCCGGTCCTGCCCCCTTGTTTCCAGAGTCCGCCCTTGATTTTCACCTGTGTCTCGTTAACCTGTTCCTGTATTTAAGCCCTGTGTTTCCCCCTGTCGTATTACATTGTTTGGTCTCCTTTCTTCTGACTACCGTTGTGTGTTTAGTCTGTGTTTCTTTCGTCATGTCTGTTCCCCGATCTATCCGTGTTGGCTTTCTGACCCTGGACCGTTTTGACCCTGAATCTGCATTTACCCCTAATAAATCTCGCTTCTCTTTGCATATGCGTCCGCCTAGTCAATCGGTCCACGGCGTTACACCTGCGCAACAATTATGCCACATTTTTTTATTGTACATTTTATTTTTTTCCCAATATCTTGGAATATTGGAATATAAATTGAAATTGTGTGCTAAAATATGTAGGCAATGCCTTGTTTAAGAGTGTTCTACAGAGGGGGTTTTAACTTATTTTCACTTCAAAAATCAACAGAACCATCTTTAACCAGGGGTGTTCAAACTTTTGCACACAAGTGTATGTACGTGCCTGTGGATGAGGCTGTGTGGGAGGCTGGTCCATGCACGATTTTTGTATGGATCTGTGCTCCTCCGTATACAGTTATGTGTGCTGAATCCCCTGCTGTTGCAGTATGGGGACCCCATGGGTTCCACCATCTGTTGTGTTCTAGAGTGTTCTCTCAGTGGAACAGACTGCTGAGTTCAGACTGCCTACAGGAGTCATTCACAAACAACCTTATGAGAGAGATAGAGAGAAAAAAAAAGTCCATTAAGAGAAACGAAGCATATGCCACACTGCGTTTTATCATTAAACCAGAGTTAAAAGTTCTAACAATGTCAAGCTGATCAAATGTGCCCCCTTCAGCTTTTCTCTGAATGACTTTGGTCCAACAAAGGATGCCAACTGTGACGGCTTCTCTGTGTTCTCTGTGTTTGATCAAGGCAAGGACTACCTTCTTGTCGTGAACACCAATGATCCAGATGAAGGGAGCATTCTGAAGGAGGAGGATGGAGCAGAAGAAACGGATGAGGAGGAACCGACCTCTTCGCCCACTGTTTCAGACCCCGAGCCCACATCAGTGTACGACAATACCACAAGTAAGAGAGCTGATAATGAGCACGTCTCAAAATAGTAAGCCCTCTTTTCTGTCTACATAACGCTGTTTACTGAGGTTTTTTGTGTGATATGACTTCAGTGGCCTTATTATGACATGCACACAAAGCTTTATTCTTTGGGTTGTCAGCTGTGAGTGTGACAGAGCATCAGAACAGTGGTACGCCGTGAAATGTGAGGAGTTAGCACAGGAGCAAGTGTGGGCTAATCATCCAGATAGATTTCTCTCTGTGCTGGTTCATTAATGTCCAAGGGAAACAGGAACCAGCCCTAAGACATCAATGCAGAGTTCCTGCAAGGCTCAGCGAATGCAACAGCACTCAGACCTGCTGGTGGAAAGTCAAGCAGGGCATAAACAGGGTATTAGAAGCTGGTATCATTAGCAGTGGTGGACGAAGTACCCAAGGTAAAATATCACTCCAGTAAAAGTAGAAGTTCCTCCCTTTAGACCTCCAACTTGAGTAAAAGTACAAAAGTATTTACCTTCAAATGTACTTAAGTATCAAAAGTAAAAGTACTAAAAGATTAATTGTGGCTTTATGTCCTGTTATCATTTTTATAACCAGATTCGCTTCATGAGCTCATTTTAGATGAAAATACTCTGGTGTCACAAACTCATAACAAAGTGACCGCTGGGCCCTGATTGGTGCTCTGGCTTTGCGCTTCTTTTGTTTTGACATGTTACGTTTTTATTCACACAGACACCAAAAGGAACGACAGATTTCTCAAAATGTAATGTATTAAAATAACCATAAAAATTAATGCACAGTGCAAAAATAAATAACATCACCTAAATATTATGCAGGTGACAATGCATGTCATGTCCAGTGGAAGAACCGAGTGACTAAACACTGTTAACGATAACATACTGTATGTTAATAGTTGTGCAATATATATAATGCCTGGGTGAGTGAAGAAGTGGCAGTGCAATATATACGTGTGTATCTATTTACATTTACGGCATTTGGCTGACGCTCTTATCCAGAGCGACTTACAATTTGATCATTTTACACAGGGAGGCCAAGGCAGTGTTAGGAGTCTTGCCCAAGGACTCTTATTGGTATAGTGTAGGGTGTTTGCCCACTTGGGGATTGAACCCCAGTCTACAGCGTAGAAGGCAGAGGTGTTACCCACTACACTAACCAACCATATATATAGTATGTATAGATGTATAACCAAAGTGGCAGTGCCTAGTAATGAGCAGAGAGCCATAATGTCTGGCTGGTGCCCAATGAGCCTGTATTGCCAATGGCTCAGTATACACTCATGTCCCGGCACAGTGAAGAGGTGTGATACTCTGCGATCACTATTGGTCCAAATGATCTCCTGTACCGTTCCTCACTATAGCAGAGCTGAATGAGTCTGTCTGACCAGTAGGTCATGGAGGGGGTGTGGTGTATTGTCCAGTATGGCAACGAGCTGCCAGATGTCTGTAAACAACGTTACAGGCAGCAGGCAGTGTATTCATAAGCATTTCATGTAACGGCTTCCTATGAGAGACTGTGAAATGGTATTAAACTCCTCAGACGTCTGGTTCCTATCACCACCACTGTGAACAATTCTGACTCAGTAAGTTTCTCTGCAATCGATCATTTCATACCAATCCACTCTAAATGACTTTGTTTACATCTTAGCCATTTAATTATGGTGAAATTTTGGTGGAATTCCCCTCTGAATAGAGCCTGGTTCCAGATTGCTGTTGCTATTTATTGATTTGAATGTGAACTAAAAGAGGGATCCGTTTGGTCCTGTTTGTTGGAGCCTGTCGTGTCTTAAAGTGTCTCCCACACAGACTCTGCTGGTATTTAAGAGGCTGATTATGGGTGTGTAGGGAAGCTGCTGTGAAGGGCATTTAGTACCGACTGCTCAAATAAACAGGTGATTAAAGTGCTGAATTCACCTGTTTGTGCCTCACAGGAGTCAGTGAGGAGACATCGCAGTCCGAGAGAGAGAGGAGACATGCATTCATGCACCTGTCAGGTAAGAGTGGTGACCTCACATTCATGCATTCAGATAATCAAGGCTGTATACAGTGAAGTCAGAAAGCCCGAGGCCACTAGTGAAAATCTATTTTGTATTTCTTTCTAATTTAATACAAAAAATTGAATTACACATGATATTTTCTGCATAGCAATCCAAGTAGAATCTTTAATTGTTTACCTGAATTTCAGAACTTGTTTTCAGAAACAGTGTTTGGTGGTGTGTCCCCCTTTTGCTTTTTCTAAGCCGCTTCTCCCTTAGGGCCGCAGGTGGACAGTAACTGAGTAAATGTAATGAGTTTCTGTACTTTAGTATTTTTGGTGTATCTGTACTGAAGTTTCTCCACTTTCTCCTTTCACTCCACTACATTTCAGAGTCTAATATCCGACTTTTTCCTCCTACATTTTGAGAAATCTGTCGTTCCTTTTGGTTTCTGTGTGTATAAAAACGTAACATGTCAAAACGAAAGAAGCGCAAAGCCAGAGCACCAATCAGGGCCCAGCGGTCACTTTGTTTAGAGCTGGTTTTGACCTGTTGGTCATACCGACCCAGTGCAGCACGCGGTTCAACGTCAGCGCAGCAGCGTAAAACTTTGGGAGAGTCTGTTCAACATAAATGATGAACTAACCTAACTTTGTGTAAATAGAGCACAATATAGAAATATGTCCACATATGCAGTCGAGACTGACGCGGCTTTTTTCTGAATTTCTACAAACACCATTTCATTTTATAGTAAATGAGTTTGGGCTGGTTTATGTTTATGAACAGACGCCTACAGATCAACATAGTACAGGAGCTCATCTGTGATCCTGAGTTTAAAGCCAGTTTTTATTCAACTTAAACTTGGAACTAAGTTGTAAATAAATCTGAAACTGAAACTTTGCTTGTGTGTAAAAAGTGATTTCAGAGCCACTCGGTTCTCCCTGATGGAAACTGTTTACCTTCAGTGTTTTGTGCTTCTGATCATTTTAATAGACGTCAGCGTCACTAATTAATGACGTTCTATTAAAAGACTGGTTTACCAAGAGAGACGCTGGAGGACTTTCACCTGAAATGAGTTCATGAAGCCAGTCTTGTTATAAAAATGATAACAGGACCAGATCAGAGCCAGAATTACTCTTTTAGTACTTTTACTTTATACTTAAGGACATTTGAAGGGAAATACTTTAGTACTTTTACTCAAGTGGAGGTCTAAAGGGAGGAACTTCGACTTTTACTGGAGTGATATTTTACCTTGGGTGTCTCGACTTTAACTCCAGTACATGATTTGTGTAGTTCGTCCACCGCTGCCAGATCCACCCGAGAATCGACTAAATACGAGCTTCAATGGAAGAAATAGGACAAAAAAATTTGAGCATTTTGTACAAAGACCTTAAAATAGTCAGTCTCACAAATTTGCTTACATTTGTACAGTGACCTAGAAATGTTTATATTTCTTTGTCTTAAAATATTAAACATGATATGAGATTTAAACATTTTCTGTCATATATTTCCAGGTTTACATAATAAAATGCCACATTTACAATGTTCTCTCAGACACTCAGACACGTATCCGTGTCTCTCTGCAGGCTCTGTCACCGACGTGTGTCTCGAGCCGATGTCTGAGGGTCACTGCTCCGAGTACACGCTGCTCTGGTACTTCCACCTGAGCTCTGGAGAGTGTCGGCCCTTCGTCTACAGCGGCTGCGGAGGAAACGGAAACCGCTTCAGCACAAAACATGACTGCCGGACCTACTGCAGCCTGGACCAGAGAGGTAAAGAGCCTGTCACTCACAGCCTGTAAGGAAGATTATACAGTGAGACGTTACGGCAGTTCAGGTGTAAACAGTGAGCCTTACCTGAGGAGAGAGTGTGATGATGTTTACCCCAAATACTGTCGTGTTTTGAATTATGTTTTATCCTGAAATAGTTAAAACTGAAAAACTCATTGTTTTGAGATACTGAATTAATATTTAAAGAAAATTGTTCATTATTTTAACATATTAACTCAATATTTCAAGAAATTACCTCATTATTTTGAAATACTAAATTAATATTTTGGGACAATAAGTCATTATTTCAACATTAAAAAGTGATTATTTTGATATATGAAGTACTTTGAGAAAGTAATCATTATTTTAAGATATTAAATCAATGTTTCAAGAAAAAAGTCCTTATTTTAAAATAGTAATTCAGGATTTTCAAAACACAATCATTAATTCAAGCTATTTAATCAATATTTTGAGACAAAAGTCCATATTTTAAAACAGTGAAGCAATATTTTGAAAACAGTCTTTAGTTTGAGATATTAAGTCAGTATTTCAATAAAAATTATTTTAAAATAGTAAATCAATATTTTATGATGAAAGAGCCAACACACTGTCACTGTAGGTTCTGTTCAGGGATGTTTTTCATTCATCAAGGTACAAACATAAAGGTAAATGTTCCCTCAAAGGTTCTACAGTGGTTCTAAGGTCTGATTGTGGAGGTTAAATCGGTTTCTCCAGGTGAAAAGTTGGTATTTGTACCTTTTCATAAACGAATGTTTTAAAACAGAGCAGTAGAATAAAAGCCTGGAGGCGAGGCGAGGTGGGGTGTGTGGAGTCAGTACAGCTTAGAACATCATTTCAGTGGATTATGGTTCAGTTATGTACCCTAAGGTACTGAGATGGACCCTCGAGGGTCCCACCTCAGTGACAATTTAGGACCTTTTTATCTGAAAGTGTGGAAATGCGCCAAAATCACTTAAATAAAATAAATAAAATATAATTTTTCCTGCTGAGTTCAGGCGATACACTAACAGTCCTATAATGACAGCATTTTAACATCTTTGTGTTGTTTATTTATGCAGATCCTGGGTCCTGATGACGCCTCACCTGCTGTTTAACAGACCCTCTCTGGGTGCTGTTATCCCAGTGATTAATGTTGTTTTTATGTTAAAGGTCTTGTTAGTCACTTATGTGTGTGTATATAGTACATTTTTGCTGTGTATGCATTTCTTACATATTTGTAAATTGGTTTGAATGTAATTAATTTCATGTCGTACATCTGAAGTATACTGAGATACTAAGAGCCAGGCATTGTAGTGCTGCTGTAATGATACACAGCTATAATGTCCATTCTTGTGCTGTGCTGATAGGTGGCAGGGGTGTAGCCACACAGGGGGTTGAGTGGGTCGTTTCACCTAACGGGTCCTAAAAACGTCAGCAAACCTGTTAAAATGGAATCACACCGTGCCTTTAATAGACGCATAGGCACTCTGTCTCATTTTGGGGCTAAAATAGCCCATCAATAATTACAGCACAGTTAGAATAATTGCAATAATTAAGACAAGTTTATCAAAGTACTCATGCAGGTGTGAATCATTGGATTCAGGTTCTTTGGTGAATGCATGCTATTAATGCAAACTACCAAAAAACTGGAACGGTCAGTTTGAGTTTCCTTCAAACTCAAAGGGGAATTTCGCTGATTGTTCTGCATAATTAGAGCATCACAGTGTGAACAAAGTCGCTTAGAGTGGTTTGAAGTGAAACGCTCCGTTCTGGAGAAAACTGCCAAGCCAGAACTGTTCACAGTGGAGGTGATAGGAACCAGACGGCTGAGCTGCCTCTAAAAGTTCCCTCACATGGCATTATTATATACAACGGTCATAAGAATGATGCTTAAGGCCCACCACTGTAATGAAATCTGAACTGGTAAGTTTCTCTACAATGAACCATTTCATATCAAACTACTCTGGAACACTTACTGTTTACATCTTTGGCCACACTTTGTTTGGATGGTCCTCTATAGACGCTCTACAGCAACTTGAATCATTAACAAACTTTCTGGTGATCCTTGATTATCGACAACATTAGGGTTAGGGTTAGGGTTAGGAGTAGATGTAGGTTTTGCCTTGAGGTTAAGGTGAGGGTTAGGTTTAGGGTTTAGGGTCAGGTTTAATAAACTGATAATGGGTATTTAGTTGAATGTTATTAAAAGGCAGGCTGAGCGTTTACAAAGCACCCACAGTGGACCATCTACGTTACACTCAACTTCAAGTTCAGGTGAATTTAATGACTATTCAGTTGAATGTTACTTAAATATACTATACTGAGCATTTACAAAGAATCTACAGTGGACCGTCCAAATAAAGTGTTACTACATCTTTTTGTTTTAATTATACAGATTCGTTTTGAAAATTGATGGAATTCACCTTTAAAAGGAAATACAAGCTACTTAAAAGAGAGAACCCCTAAGTGTTATTAAATTGGCTTGTTAATGTTCGTTTAAGTGCTAAAAACAAAGCGCAGTAAGAAATACACCATGTTCCAAACTTTCCTTATTTACAGTTATATTACAGTGTGGATGTTATTGTGAGTGGAAGTTCTGATTATGGCAATGGCTTTACTGATATTTTGAGGAGAACACAAAATTCGTTGTTCCAAATTATGATGCAGAATATTCAGTGGATCACAATGACATTCGTAAAGACATTCATAGCAAAAAAAAAAAAACATGTTTACAGATCATTTTATATATTGATAACAACTCCCTCATCTGTTGAACTTGCAAGGCCGTGTATAGTTTCTGCCTGGATTTCAGGTGAGGATGGCAGTATTGCCTCCATGTGCTGCAGTTTCGAGGTTTACCGACGCCCACCTTCATAGATATTCCTTTTCCACAGGTTCTTAATAGGATTGAGGTCAGGGGATCATGATGGCCACACCATGATTTTGGTTGGGTAGTGTAGTGGGTAACACCTCTGCTTTCAATGCTGTAGACTGGGGTTCAATCCCTGCCTAGACAAGCCCCCTACACTATACCAATAAGAGTCCTTGGGCAAGACTCCCAACACTACCTTCACCTACCTGTGTAGAATTATCAAATTGTAAGTCGCTCGGGATAAGAGTTTCTGCCATAAATGTAAATGGTTTTTTCTCATCCCCATGGCAACCAAGGAGTTGATGGTGTTTTCTGAAGCATGAGATGTTTCACTGTCCCGCCTAATAATGATTTTATTTCAGAAGGCACAGTTCTTCTTTTCATACCATAGCACAAAATGGTTGGTCAGGAGCTCTGTATATCTTGTAGAGGTCATTTAGGGACCCTAAAGGGACCTACCATCTCACTTCCCAATATTTCAGCCCAAATCACCACTCCTCCACCTCCTCACTGACGTCGCGGTCTTGCTGGAACAGGATGGCTCTTCACTAACCATCCAGTGGCCAGATTCATGAAAACATTCTTAAGAAAAAACTTACGACAAAAACTCAGATTCATAAGAATGTTCGTAAAAAATAAGAAATTCTCAAAAAAAACTTTCTCAAATATTATCTCTTAGATAATCTTCATTATTTTCTTAAGATTTTGCATTTTACCCTGTACCATAAAAGACTCAGGATACATTCTGAATTTGTATTAACGGTTATTTCTCTTATTTAGTTTAATCCGCTCTGAGGACGGGAGAATGAAGGAAAAACATCAAAGCATGCGCTTAAACAATTTTAGGAAATGAAGACTAGAGGTTATGGTGGAATAAACAGCCAACAGGAAAAAATCCTCCTTGGAAAATACAGTAATTATGGGGTGACAGCGGAAAGCAAAAGACGAGGATGGGCAGGAGTAGATACGCTGATAAGTTTATATGCTCACCTTTTCAGCTCTTAATGCCTGAGACGAGAGTGAGTCTTGGAGTTATTGTTAAGAAAATAGTTAAGAAAAGAAAATAAGATCGTTCTTATTTGAAGAATAACATTTTTCATAGCTTTTTCTTAAGAATGAAGTTCTGAGAAAAACATACATTTAAGAAGATTTTCTTATCTTAAGACGCTTTCATGAATCCGGCCCCGGGACATCTGGACCATCCAATGTCGCACGTGTTCATCTGTAAATAAAACGTGAAAATGATTTTTCATGTATTTCTGAGCCCAATAAAAATCAACCAAATAAAAAAAAAACCAAATACGGCCTGATGGTTCTTAAGACTCCAGAGACAACAGCAGCTTCAAATACCTGTTTGCTGCTCAACAGTGGCTTCTTTATAGTTGTCTTCTTCACATCATTCAGCTGCCTGACAGAAACGTATTCGGAGATCTCTCCTAAGCCAGGGATTGGGGTGTAGTGCTGGCAGAGTGGTGCAGCGGAAGCGTACTGGGCCCATAACCCAGAGGTCGATGGATCAAAACCATCCTTTTTTGGGGCAGTCGTGGGCTGGAGGAACCGGTCCTGTGGTCGCTGGTTCGATCCTCTCAGCTGACAGTCTATGACTGAAGTGCCCTTGAGCAAGACACCTAACCCCAATTGCTCCCCAGGCGCTGTGGATAGGGCTGCCCACCGCTCTGGGAAAGTGTGCTCACTGCCCCCTAGTGTGTGTGTTCACTAGTGTGCATGTATGTGGGTGTTTCACTGCACGGATGGGTTAAATGCAGAGGTCTAATTCCAGTGTGCAAACACAGTTGGCTGATGGTTCTCAGTTCAGTTGTCGTGAAATGTCCATTGTTTTCATGCCTTTTGCAAGACATTGCACTATTTCACGCTTTTCATCTTCGGGATGATCTTTCTTCTCCCCATGTTGCATTGAAAACTGTGACTTGTGTAATAATATGGAACATTTCTTTGGCAGGTTTCCCTTTAATCAAGATCACCCGGCAAACTAATTAACAAGCCTGCCTGAGATCGATACCGATTGTCTCAAAAAGACATGAGAAATTAAAACAGACACTTTATTGGAAAAACTGAGCCTGTGTAAAAAAAGTTAAATTATCTAAAAATCTAATCAATATGTCCAATATTTCTCCTGTTGAGATTGTTGAAGTTTATTTTGAGATTACTTTAACTTATTTCCAAACATGATTTACTTGTTTTAAGTAATTAAAGTAAAATTATCTCAAAATGTTGGCTGATAGTTTTGCTTGTTTCATGAACAATGCACAGTGGCTTTAAGGTCTGATTGTGGAGCTTAAATCAGCTTCTCCAGGTGAAAAGTTGGTATTTGTACCTTTTCATAACCGAATGATTTAAACCAGAGCAGTAGAATAAAAGCCTGGAGGCGAGGCGAGGCAGGGTGTGTGGAGTCAGTACAGCTTAGAACAGATCATTTCAGTGGATTCTGGTTCAGTTATGTTCCCTGACTGAAGACACTGAGTTGGACTCTACAAGAGGGGAACTGCCCCAGTGACAGGTTAGTACCTGTATTTGTGAAAGTGTAGTTAAATAATTTTGCTTAATAAAATGACTTAAAAGGTCTAGAAATGCCACATGCTCTTAAAATAAGTGCACAACCATCTCAAAGTAAGAAATAGATCAATACATAGATTCTTTATTGATCCCGAAGGAAATATTAGATATCAAGTAGAATTAAGATCATTTCAATTGACGAGAGACTTTTTGCAGTGACATCACTCGCATGATAATATGAATCATGGTATAAAGTGCAAGTCTTAGATGTGCATTATAGGCACATGAAAAGAGAAATGCTTTAAAATTAGATTTAAAATCACTACATTTGGAGCACATGTTAGTTCTCCGGGGTGTTTCTTCCGGTTGTTTGTAGCATGACAGCTCAATGTTGCTAGACAAGGTTAAGGGGGGAACCAGCCCTGCCTGATTGCTCACATCAGGTCATAGACTGACCTACGTAAATTACCCTATGCTTGAATTTAACCCCTTAAATGAGCAGGTTTTACTACACACTTCTGTGATCTAAGCTCACAGTTCACATTGTCGTTCATGTAGTTACTGAATAATAGGCCTTAGTATTTCATAAGCCTGGGATTTTATGGCATTAAAAGGTCCACATTTTGGAGAAAAGGCCCCATCTCATTAGCTGGCTACACCCCTGGGTTGTTGGGAGAAAACCTAACTTTACAGGAGAAGGGAAAAACCTACCTTACTTTTAATGTAAGTCAATGGAACCAGAATTTTTTCCAAGTCATTTTGGGCTGTTTCTTTTAGTCCATTCATCATGAAATTTACAGACAATATAAAGGGTAACAGGTATTTTCAAATTATGTCAAAAACTGAAAAACATCAAAAATGGAGATACGAGGTTTTGTTCCGTCAGCAGCGATATATATTTATGTTCACTGTCCCATCTCAACGTTAACAGTTTCCCAGTTACAGGGGTTAAACTGCATGGCCTACACTTCAGTGCAGGGAGTCGTTATCACTGTGTTGCCTATGTTTGCAGCAATACCGAAAACATCTGAACTGTTTTATCCGTGAGGTATTAAAATTAGTAAAACACACTGTGGGTGCCTCCTTGGACAGTAGGATGCTGACTGTGTGACTGTGCGTGGGTTTACATCGTGACCTCTCCCTCACTTGCGTTTGTAGCTCCATCCTGTGAATAAATGCTGCCATTTTGGCTTTTCTTCAGCTCGGTCTGTTGAGTCGTGTCTGGACAGCGTCTCCTGGGGGCAGACAGAAAATCCTCAAAGAAGGTTTTTTTATTTTTATTTTTTTTTAAATAAAACTTTTTTCATTAAGTTTTTTTTTCTTCTAAGCCTCATCAGCATTCATTCTGATTTTATATAAACGCTGACCATACTGCCCCCCTACCGTGTGATGTGTTTGGCTGCTTCTCATCAGCACGATATGTCCATGCTGTAGTGGGCAGAGCTCCAGATGAAGGCGTGGCGAGGAGAACGAGTCTCTGAGGACAGACGCTGTATTCTAGGGGACCCCGGACTAAGCTCAAGTGGAGAGCTGATGAGTGGGAGGAAAGGAAGGCAGAGACGGTAAACAGATGATGTGGCATTTATACAGTAAGCAGTTTGTGTGGAGCCAGGACTAAGATTAGTCTTTCTGGCCTCAAAACTGATGGTTTAGGCCTGTTTGTTAGGCATGCTGTTGACATTATGTCATTATGATAATGTTGTATTGGTTGTGAGAATCTGGCTTGTGACCTCTAGTGGTTCAACTCTGCTGTTGCAGGCGAAGACTTTTCCTTCTGCTGGGTAGATCAAGGCATTTAAAGGACTGTAACACATTGGTGGAAACAGCGACCATGTAGTAGACGTCTGATCTGAGATCAGTTCTCTCTTTTTTTCCCACAGTTAGTCTCTGCGTTAGTATATAGACTAAATTAAGTGTATGTGCCTTACTATTGTTCAGGAGGTTTTATTCTACTTATTCACCAAAACACCTCCAAATGTTCTCCACATGAACATTTCCACACAATTCAGTGGTCGAGCTGTAAACACAGTCATTCAGGGCGGTTTGGTTTGAAGAGGTTCAGAGCTCTTTACAGCGCTGGTGATGGGAACCAGGGGTCCCCATGTCTACAACACAAATATAGACGCTATATTTACTATCCAAAACCACCAGTGAACCTACACACGTTTCATATGTAATGTTGATGACGGCAAATTACTAATAAATATGGAAAAACATTTTCTCTTGGGCACTATTTTGCCTCACAACGCCCTGCATGTACCTCACCACCATGAATGGCCTTTAAAAGATACTTTTCAGGCCAAAATCTTATCTCAAAACTGTCATAACATAACAATGTTACAGACCAGTCAACTTTCTCTAAGTGAGCTTTAAGAGGTGGACGTCTGGTTCCTATCACCACCACTGTGACCTATTTGGCTAGGTAGGTTTCAGTGGAATAGATATTTCACACCAAACCACATTGAGTGACTTTTTTAGCATCTTAATGATTTAATTATGCAGATTATTTCACAAATAGGTGGAATTCCTCCTGTGGACAATGCTGACGTCCCATGTCTGCCATGCCCACAGGTGATCATTAGAGCAGCCTCTTGACCTGAAGACCTCAGAGAACAGACTAGCCATCTTCTATCCACTGCTCATTAATGACAGGGCTGTAATTGCCGTTTATGGCGATGGTCTACAGAGCAATTAGCTCTCAGAGAAGCTCAAATGGATTCAAAAGTCATTGGAGTGCAAATCATTGGGCTGGCCGTAGCCCCGAGAACCGAGACTGGGTTATTCCTGGAAACCGAAAAGGGTGTGAGCACTGCCTTGAACCAATAAAGTCTTTTGATGCTGATGCTGAGTTCTTTGCGTGCATCTTGAAGCTGCCTAACCGAGTGGGTAACTCTCCATGGTTCTGAATGCTTAAAGGGTCTCATTCAGATCTGGCTGCTAAAGCAGAGATTCGACGCAAGTTTTGAAGATGGGCACTTCAGTCACATGAACTAGCAGATGATTTGGTCCTTTTGAGCTGTGGTGTACACCAAGCTGGGCAGTTTAGCTGGCCTGCAGGACTGAATCTCTAGTAAAGAAAATGGTTCTATATAGAACCATGAACACTGAAACAACGCTTTGTATGCTTAAAGGTTTCATTGCATCTTGAAAGCGTTCTTCCAGATTGATGGAGAATGTGTTGTACATGGTTCTGTGTACAACATTTTTGAACAGTGTTCTATATACACTTAAAAACAATGATTCTTTAAGGGTTCTTTAATAAAGAAAATTGTTTCATAAACTCCCTAAAGGGTTCTTTGAATTGCAAAAGTGTTCTTTAGGTTGCAGAGTGCAGGATGCTGTAGATGGTTCTATTTAGAACCTTTTTAAAAGGGCTTCTATATACTGTAGCGCCAAAAAGGGTTCTGCTGTTGTTACGATGTCAGGTCTGGAGCAATAGAAAAACCCTTTTCACTGCTATATAGAACCTTTTTAAAAGGAACCATATATGACACATTCTCCGTCAGTCTGAAGAACCATGATCTCTATGCAAAGAACCCTTTAAGCATGCAAATGGTGAAGAGCTGACGTTTTTAAAAGTGTAGCACAGAAAAGCGTTCTTCTATGGTACAGAAGCTTGACATTGCAGCAGTAGAAGAACACTTTTTGGTTCGAGGAAAAACCATTTTTAAAAAGTTCTTTACAGAACCACATGCAACACATTCTCCACTGAGCTAAAGAATCATGCTCAACATACAAAGAACCCTATAAGCATGCAAATTGTCCTTTGAGTGCTTGTGTTTCTGTTTAAAACCCTTGTTTTCACTGAAGAACCCTCAAATGACTGTCTGTAAAGAGCGCTGTAGGTGTTTTAGGTGGACTGTAGGTGTTTTAGGTGAGCTGTATGTGTTTTAGGTGGACTGTAGAAATAGAGATGGGCTGTAGGTGTTTAAGAGGACTGTAGGTGTTTTAGGTGGACTGTAAAAATGCAGATGGGCTGTAGATGTTTTAGATGCATTATAGATGTTTTAGGTGGACTGTAAAAATACAGGTGGACTGTAGGTGTTTTAGGTGAGCTGTAGGATTTTTAGGTGGACTGTAGAAATAGAGATGGGCTGTAGGTGTTTAAGAGGAATGTAGGTGTTTTAGGTGGACTGTAAAAATGCAGATGGGCTGTAGGTTTTTTAGGTGGGCTGTAAAAATACAGATGGGCTGTAGGTGTTTTAGATGCATTGTAGATGTTTTAGGTGGACTGTAGAAATAGAGATGGGCTGTAGGTGTTTAAGAGGAATGTAGGTGTTTTAGGTGGACTGTAAAAATACAGATGGGCTGTAGGTGTTTTAGATGCATTGTAGATGTTTTAGGTGGACTGTAAAAATAGAGATGGGCTGTAGGTGTTTCAGGTGGACTGTAGGTGTTTTAGTGCACTGTAAAAATACAGATGGGCTGTGGGTGTTTTAAAGAGTAGGTTGTCTTTAAAGAGTGTACAGTATGATGAATTAATTGCCAGTGCTGATTCACCATTGGCACTGCAACTTAGCCCAAGACTAGTCTTAAACCATGTCTGGGAAAGCAGCCCTGGATGTTTTCAAGCTCAATGACAAGCAGGACTGGAATGGAACACAACATGAGTCATTATTGTTATTGTTATTATAATAATAATAGTCTTTATTATTCATTATTAGTCATTATTATCACGGTACTTCTCTCTAAGCTCTGCGCAGAAAAGTTTCTGGACAGTAGCTGCCACCCTCACTGGCTGGTCTCGTTTGCCAGGGCGGGGACCGGTGACGTCAGAGGCGTGACGCCATAGCCGGCGTCCAATCGCGCTGCACTAATTAAATCCCCGTGCCGAGATGCTGGGAGTCCAAATGCCTCAGACCGTCTGCCTCAGAGAAGCGGCGCAGTGTGTACCTACTTAACTTTCCACTGCGCGGGACTCATCTGACCACTAACTCCTTCAGTTTGTTTACTTTGTCTAACACTTCGGATTGTCCTTTTTTCGTTTCTGCTTCTGAACTTTAATTCAGAATATTGTCCTAATCCAGCGCTGCAGGTACGTTTTAAAACACTGAACTCTTAGATGACTGTTTCCTAACCCTGTCAGCTTACAGTGTCATCTGCCCAGCGTAGGAGCAGACGATTGACCCTCCAGGCTGACAACGGTGTGCTCGACTGGTTTTTACCTTTTTGGTGGACTGTAGGTGTTAAATGGGTCAACTCTGGGTGTTATAGATGGACAGGCTGACTGAAGGTGTTAAACGTGGACTTTAAAAAATTGGACTTGAGGAATTACAGACGGGCTGTAGGTGTTTTAGATGGTGGAGGTGTAGGTAGATCTATGGACTTTATGGCTCTTGTGAGTATAGATAGCACGTGACTGTAGGTTTTAAGGTAGACTTGAGGAATTACAGACGGGCTGTAGGTGTTTTAGGTGCACTGTAGGTGTTTTAGGTGGACTGTAAAAATAGAGATGGGCTGTAGGTGTTTTAGGTGGACTGTAGGTGTTTCAGGTGCACTCTAGGTGTTTTAGGTGGACTGTAAAAATAGAGATAGGCTGTAGGTGTTTCAGGTGCACTCTAGGTGTTTTAGGTGGTTTGTAAAAATACAGATGGGCTGTAGGTGTTTTAGGTGGACTGTAAAAATAGAGATGGCCGGTAGGTGTTTTAGGTGGGCTGTAGGTGTTTCAGGTGCACTCTAGGTGTTTTAGGTGGACTGTAAACATAGAGATGGGCTGTAGGTGTTTTAGATGGGCTGTAGGTGTTTTAGGTGGACTGTAAAAATAGAGATAGGCTGTAGGTGTTTTAGGTGAGCTGTAGGTGTTTCAGGTGCACTCTAGGTGTTTTAGGTGGACTGTAAAAGTAGAGATAGGCTGTAGGTGTTTTAGGTGAAGTGTAGGTGTTTTAGGTGGACTGTAGGTGTTTCAGGTGCACTCTAGGTGTTTTAGGTGGACTGTAAAAATAGAGATAGGCTGTAGGTGTTTTAGGTGAAGTGTAGGTGTTTTAGGTGAACTGTAGGTGTTTCAGGTGCACTGTAGGTGTTTTAGGTGGACTGTAAAAATACAGATGGGCTGTAGGTGTTTTAGGTGGGCTGTAGGTGTTTTAGGTGGACTGTAAAAATAGAGATGGCCGGTAGGTGTTTTAGGTGGACTGTAGGTGTTTCAGGTGCACTCTAGGTGTTTTAGGTGGACTGTAAAAATAGAGATGGGCTGTAGGTGTTTTAGGTGGACTGGAAAATAGAGATGGGCTTTAGGGGTTTTAGGTGCACTGTAGGTGTTTTTGGGGGGACTGTAGGTAGAGATGGTTTGTAGGTATTAGAGGACTGTAGGTATAAGAGATGGTCTGTAGATATTAGAGGACTGTAGGTGTTAGAGATGGTCTGTAGGTATTAGAGGACTAGGTATTAGAGATGGTCTGTAGGTGTTAGAGGATTGAAAGTATTAGAGATGGTCTGTAGGTGTTAGAGATAATCTAGGTATTAGAGGACTATAGGTATTAGAGATAATCTAGGTATTAGAGGACTATAGGTATTAGAGATGGTTGAGGTATTAGAGGACTGTAGGTATTAGAGAAATTCTAGGTTTTAGAGGACTGTAGATATTAGAGGACTGTAGATATTAGAGATGGTCTGTAGGTATCAGAGGACTGTAAGTATTAGAGATGGTCTTAAGGTATTAGAAGATTGTAGGTATTAGAGATGGTCTTAAGGTATTAGAGGATTGTAGGTATAGATATTGTCTGTAGGTATTAGAGGACTGTAGATATTAGAGATGGTCTGTAGGTATTAGAGGACTGTAGGTGTTAGAGGACTGTAGGTATTAGAGGATTGTAGGTATTAGAGATGGTTGGTAGGTGTTAGAGGACTGTAGGTATTAGAGATGGTCTGTAGGTATAAGAGGACTGTAGGTGTTGGAGATGGTCTGTGAGTATTAGAGGATTGTAGGTATTAGAGATGGTCTGTAGGTATTAGAGGACTGTAGGTGTTAGAGATGGTCTGTGGGTATTAGAGGATTGTAGGTATTAGAGATGGTCTGTAGGTATTAGAGATGGTCTGTAGATATTAGAGGACTGTAGGTGTTAGAGATGGTCTGTAGGTATTAGAGATGGTCTGTAGATATTAGAGGACTGTAGGTGTTAGAGATGGTCTGTAGGTATTAGAGGACTAGGTATTAGAGAGAGATGGTCTGTAGATATTAGAGGACTGTAGGTGTTAGAGATGGTCTGTAGGTATTAGAGGACTAGGTATTAGAGATGGTCTGTAGGTATTAGAGAAATTCTAGGTATTAGAGCACTGTAGGTATTGGAGATGGTTTGTAGGTATTAGAGGATTGTAGGTATTAGCGATGGTCTTTAGGTATTAGAGATGGTCTTTAGGTATTAGAGGAATGTAAGTATTAAAGATGGTCTGTAGGTATTAGAGATGGTCTAGGTATTAGAGGACTGTAGGTATTAGAGGTGGACTGTAGATATTAGAGATGGTCTGAAGTTATTAGAGCATTATAGGTTTTGGAGATGGTCTGTAGGTATTAGAGAATTATAGGTATTTAAGATGGACTGTAGGTATTAGAGATGGGTTGTAGAGGTGGGTTGTAGGTGTTTAAGACAGACTGTAGGTGTTTTAGTTGAACTGTAAGAGTTGAAGTTGGGTAGGTGTTGTACATGTAGGTGTTTGAGGTGAACTGGAGGTTTTTAGATGGACTGTATTTACTAATTCAACCCTGGAAATTGTCACTGGTGTGTTCCTCCATGTGTGTTTGTTGTCCAGCAGTAGAGAGTCATGGTCCTGGCCAGATCCCTTCTGGTGCTAGCTGTCCTCTGCGCTCCTCTGTCCAGCCTCTGCTTGCGGCCACCCCAAACTGACCCCAGCCTGCTCTGCCCTGACGAGCTCCTCCCCACAGCGAACAATGAGGAGCCGCCGCTAAACTCGCTCTACGACACCCTGCAGCTCCTCCACAGGGCTGGAGACTCCCTTTCTCTCGAGGAGAGCCGAGAGAGGAGGACTTCTCCTGGGTCTGGCTACAGGTTTTTGAGCCAGAGCATGCTCAGGAGGAGTAAGATGTACCGGAACGGGGCCAAAGGTGACCGGGGCAGCAGAATGACTCTTTCATTGGATGTGCCCACCAGCCTTATGAACATACTGTTTGACATTGCCAAAGGCAAGAGCCTGCGTGCCCAGGCTGCCCACAATGCACGCTTAATGGCACAGATCGGCTAGAGGGGACAGCACAGCGCCTCCAGAAGCAGACTTTTCTCACTCACTGTCTAATAAATGTCATCAAGTCGCCTCTCAAATTAGCAATAATGTGGAGCAGGTGTCACAATTTGACTTTAAAGGAAATTCCCACTAGTCTTTGTGGATCATTTATTTAAGCCGGTTTAGTGATGTATAAATCTAAGGAATGTATTTCTACTGGAAAAAGGTGATATATTGATAAAATGTTACAATAGTTTATGCTGGCCAGCCTACAAAAGCACGAGAAAGCTTAGATGAATATCATTGTGGTGGGAAATAAATGTTGGGTGGAGTTGAAGGCAAAAGCTTGGTTTGGTATTGAAGGGCTGGGGACCAGCGATCAGTCTCCAGTGGTGTTCACACATGAATGCGGGATGGGAAGGGTAAACAACGGTGCTGCATACGCGGGAGTCTCCACATCCCATTACTCCCAGAGGTCACTCCTCACCTGCTTGGTCACAAACTCAGTAGGTTCACTCGTTGATGTTTCTAAGATACGCACACTTCAATCCACAAGTCTTTTTTGACAATATTCCCTTCATTAATTTAGTAACACTTTATAATAAGAGGCCCAAAAGAACATCAACTTAATTGTCATCTTATAGTTTGTTAATTAATATATACTAGTTACATTTACACCGATCAGGTGTAACGTTCTGACCACCTCCTCGTTTCTGCGCTCACTGTCCACCTTATCAGCTCCACTTACTGTATAGCTGGTCTCTGTAGTTCTACAGTTACAGACTGTAGTCCATCTGTTTCTCTGATACTCTGTTACCCTGTTCTGCAGTGGTCAGGACCCCCATGGACCCTTACAGAGCAGGTTCTATTTGGGTGGTGGGTCATTCTCAGCACTGCAGTAACACTGATGTGGTGGTGGTGTGTTAGTGTGTGTTGCGCTGGTCTGAGTGGATCAGACACAGCAGTGCTGCTGGAGTTTTCAAACACCTCATTCTTGATGCTAGACTGAGAATAGTCCACCAACCAAAAATATTCAGCCAACAGAGTCCTGTGACCACTGATGAAGGACTAGAGGACGACCAACACAAACTGTGCAGCAGCAGATGAGCTGTCGTCTCTGACTTTACATCTACAAGGTGGACCGACAAGGTAGGAGTGTCTAATAGAGTGGACAGTGAGTGGACACAGTGTTTAAAAACTCCAGCAGCACTGCTGTGTCTGATCCACTCGTACCAGCACAACACACACTAACACACCAGTCAGTGTTACTGCAGTGCTGAGAATGACCCACCACTCAAATAGTACCTGCTCTGTGAGGGTCCATGTGGGTCCTGACCACTGAAGAACAGGGTAACAGAGTATCAGAGAAACAGATGGACTACAGTCTGTAACTGTAGAACTACAGAGTGCAGCTATACAGTAAGTGGAGCTGATTAGATGGACAATGAGTGTAGAAACAAGGAGGTGGTCATGATGTTACGGCTGATCAGTGTACATTAATAAATGGTACCATGTGTCATTTAATACACATAACTCACATATTATATAACATTGAGCATTTGCAGTCATGTGTAAAGTCTTGGGTGCCCATGGTCAAATTTCATGTTGTTGAACTGAAAATAAATTAACACGTCCTTCACAGAGAACACACTTCTGCATATTTGTGCAGATAAGTGCTGGATTTATTTTACATATTGGAAAAAACGGAACATAAAATGTGACCTGTGCGAAAGGTTATGGCGCTTTTTATATTTTATGCCCGTTTTAATGTGTTAAATTCAGCAAATAAATAGAAGTTATGCTCTTAAATGTGCAGAAAATGCCATATTGAAGTGTGTTCCCTGTAGAGGGCATGTTCACTTATTTCCATCCATCCATCCATTTTCTAAGCCGCTTCTCCGTCAGGGTCGCGAGGGGGGGTGCTGGAGCCTATCCCAGGGGAAATTACCTTAATATTATTCATATGTACAGTATATTTTATAATTAAATAATTGGTTAAATTCCCAATGTACTAAATTACATTATCTTACATTCAGCCAATCAGCTCTCATCAAGTGGAACATCAGCCCACCAAGGGAATGCAGAGTGGTCATCATATGGTCATGCACTCAGCTGCCTGCTTTCCTATATATCATGATAACAGACGGTACAAATTATATAGACTGTATTGCATCGTACAGCTCATTTGAACTCTCCATAGTAAAGTGGTCTCTTTTGAGCCCTTTTGTGAAATTATAATCATAGTTTCAGTAGATTAACAGCACAACCCTGGGCCTTTATTGAACGCATTCATATAAAATGATGTAAAATGATGTTCCCACAGCGGCCGCTGCACTGATAAGAAGGACAGGCTTTCCCTAAACTTAACCCCTTAAAATCCCAGGCTTATTACATACTAAGACTTATTACTCAGTAACGACAAGGGCTTCCGTGCTAACTGGCTGAGCTGTTATTAGCTTACAGAGGTGTGTAATAAAACCCTGAGCCTGCTGGGTGGGTGGGTGGGTGGGTGGGGGGGGTCCTGGCCATTTACCATGTTAATCATACTTTGCTCCTGATTATCAGTTCCTTAACCAACATCAGACATTCAGTGATGTATGCAGTACATAAGAACACGGTGTCTCCCCCCAGAATGACTCAAAACACATGTTTTCAGAAAAGTCCTGTAATTTTCCTCTAAACTATAACTGTAATAGTTAACCATCTGGAGGGCTGTGCGGTCTTGTGTTTGTTAACAGAGGTGTAAGATTCAGGTCCAGAAAGTAAAAAAAAAGTTGGAACAAAATTCTGGGAAGGATTTTTACTTTCTGGACCTGAATTTTATTGTTAGATTATCTTCAGATAAGATAAGATAGACTTTTATTATCCCACTGAGGGGAAATTTGCATTGTTACAGCAGAATACACAGCAAGCAGACAAAGAGCAGTAGGTAGACAAACATGTGCATCATACAAAATACAGAATATCAGATATACTATAGAAATAAAACAATAAAGAAGGTGTCTGTATAATATAAAAAGTAAAAATAGAATTAAGAAACTATACAAATGTTCAGTTTACACATGCAGTTGTATGGATATTGCACATTTCTGAGCAGGTAATGACTGGATATCACACAGTAATAATTACAGATATTGCCCAGGACTTGTGTGTGTGTATTGCACTTGTACCAATCTATCAGCAGCAGATATTGCACATTAATTAGAGGTAGGATAATACACAGGTCTATGTGGTGTGTTCGTGATAGAGTGCACTAAGATAGAGTGAGGTGTGAATCTATGGTGTGTCTATGACAGATGGCACACTCACAACTCTTTGCGTTCTGCCGTGAACACAGGCAGAGACTAAATGTGAAAATAAGCGGCCTAAAAATAAACTATGTTTCGAGTAATCATTTTTACAGCTTCGTAATAATCTTTGAAGAACTTGCTTATATCTACCTGCGACCTTTTCACACTTATTTGATCGAAAACAGTGACGTGCAAACGCGATAAGCGCTTGACGAACGTAACTTCAAAATCAAAGACTTAGCGATGAAACGACGCGCCGTGTTCTGATGAGCCTCTCTCTCTCTCTCTCTCTCTCTCTCTCTCTCTCCCCCTCTCTCATTAATTTTAGCAGTCTCTACTTATTACGCTTAGCAACATTACGTTATTCTTATAGTAGGTGAACTCGTGAAGGAGGGAACGAGTAATCGTTAGGGCTTTTATTTTGAACTCCAGCCATGGGGGGTGCCATTTTTTCGCTGACGAGGCAGCGACAGTGACGGGGGTTTAGCCGCAGTAGCTGACGTGGAGCGTCTCCGGGAGTCCGAGCGGAGTTTCTCGCACTCACAGCAGAAAACATCACTTAAAATGATAAAGAAGTTCGACAAGAAGGACGAGGAGGCCGGTAAGACTTTATTCCAGTCCAGTCTATTTTTTAACGCCGTTATTTGGCCAGTTAGTTTAGTCACTGTGCGAGTTGGCTTGGGTGGCTAACCTTAGCAGGTTCGCTAAGCTAACTGACCGTTTTTCGCAGCCACAGCGGTTCAAAACACCCGTTTTAAACGAGACGTTTGACTAAAATGTCATTTTCTTGTGTGTTGAAACCAAACCACGGTTTAAAGATCACACACTGTGTGTGTGTTTGCCCCGTTTGGTTAGCTGTGCTAAGTTAGCCCCTGGAAAAATGATGACATTATAATCCAAATTGGTCCTTTAATTCATTCATTTATTTGTGTTTTTATAGCTGTGACCAAATACCAGATACTGTTCAGGCCTTTTCTTTTCCTTCATTGGATTTGTCTTGTATCTTAGTTTTTCTGATGTCTTGATTTATTCCCTCAATTTAAAAAAAAGAGCGTTTTATGTTGCCTTCAAGTCCTATCAGAAATATGAGATGAATGCATACGACTGCCACCACAGTTTCGTATTAACTAGTAGATTTTTCAGTGACCCTGAGTTTTCGAGTTGGGAGTCTGTCAACAAAAAAGCTCCAATAGCCGCCGATAAACTGACTGTATTTCAATTACTCATCAGCCAAACAGGGCAGGCTGAAACCTTCCACACATGGAAATATAGATATACCCAGTGTTATGTGGTAAATTTAACTGTATAAAAACATTTCTCATAAGTATCCTCTGCTCTTCACTTTGCTGCAAATAATGCAAAATGCACCGACTCTCTGTAATGACAGAAAAATTAAAGTAAACCAAAAACATTTCCAGTGTTATCTGTTTTACTTCCAACCAAAAGCTCTTGAACACAAATCAAGTTGTAAATTAAGAACTTCCGAAGTAAGTCGGGACTTCCGAGAAGACCTTGAAGGCAGCACTGGTTTTTGAACGAGGCACGTTGCGCACCATCCTCTTTGGGGACGATACTGGACTATAAACTAGACTTAGCTTGGATCTGAGAAATTGTGTTTGCGTATTAGTTATCAAGCTGATGAGAGGCTTAAAGACTTTTTGACTTTTGCACAAGAATCAAGTGAGAATGTTGTATGAGGGGCAGGGATCTGTACCTCTACTCATCGTATCATCATGTACTTGTTTATAGGAAGTGGCTCCAACCCGTTTCAGCATCTGGAGAAGAGCGCTGTGCTGCAAGAGGTGAGTTACGCATCTGAGCGCTTCTGTTCGCGTTTTAGTTTGTGACTTCAGAGTCAGAACAACATTAGCTACGGTTACATGCAGCCTGAT